>NC_090739.1:139217860-139221329 GCF_036898095.1 Palaemon carinicauda
AGATTTTCGGTGATCAATCTATTCTGAAGAAGTGTTTTAATTCTTTCATTCTACCTTGTTTTGAGTATTGTTCTCCTGTCTGGTGTTCAGCTGCTGATTCTCATCTTAATTTGTTGGACAGAAACTTACGGTCTATTAAATTTCTTATTCCTGATCTAGATATTAATCTCTGGCACCGTCGTTCAATTAGTTCATTATGTATGTTGCATAAGATTTTTCACAACTCTGACCATCCTTTACATTCAGATCTCCCTGGACAATTCTATCCTGTTCGTAATACTAGGCAGGCAGTTAATTCTAATAGCCAGGCCTTCTCCATCACGAGGCTCAATACTACGCAGTACTCTAGAAGTTTTATTCCAGCTGTGACCAAGTTGTGGAATGATCTTCCTAATCGGGTGGTTGAATCAGTAGAACTTCAAAAGTTCAAAGTTGGAGCAAATGCTTTTTTGTTGACCAGGCGGACATAGTCTTTTTATAGTTTATTTATGACATATTTGTTTTTGATGTTGTTGATAGTTTATTATATGACATGTCTGTTTTGACGTTGTTTCTTATTTTAGAATGATTTATTGTTAATTTGTTCTCTTCATTTATTTATTTCCTTATTTCCTTTCCTCACTGGGCTATTTTTCCCTGTTGGAGCCCCTGGGCTTATAGCATCTTGCTTTTCCAACTAGGGTTGTAGCTTGGATAGTAATAATAATAATAATAATAAC
The DNA here is from genome assembly GCF_036898095.1 of Palaemon carinicauda. Lineage (NCBI taxonomy): Eukaryota > Metazoa > Arthropoda > Malacostraca > Decapoda > Palaemonidae > Palaemon > Palaemon carinicauda. Next base: position 139,218,580 of record NC_090739.1, read on the forward strand.
CTTAGTAATCTGTTAAATGATCTTTCATGTATCAAATACCGTTGATAGATGTCACTGGCAAATGTCAAATGTCAGGGAAAAAAATTGGTAATTTTATATGCTCAGTCAGTTATCAGGATCAACCCAACAATACCTTGAATTTAAAAAACAATGCCAGAAAATTGTATGCCCTTATATGAGAAAGCAGGAGAGAAAAAAAGAAAATTAATCGACTCTACCCCAGTACCTATTCTGTTATACACGTGTTCAGCGAGAAAAACCCACGTGACCCCCGCTGCACGCATTTAGTGTTCGAAGTATAGGTATTTCCTGAGGTTAAGTTCATTGTATATACCATGTGACGTTTAATGCTGTTACGTTTGCTCCGAAAGTCCATGAAGTGAATTTAGAAGTTGTGAAGCTGTAAAAATATATTGGTTCTTCTTAAAGTCAATGATAATGCCATTATTATTATTATTATTATTATTATTATTATTATTATGATAATAGGTAAAAAGTGTTATGTTGTTCTTTGGAGAGTAAACCTATTATTATTATTATTATTATTATTATTATTATTATTATTATTATTATTATTATTATTATTATTATTATTATTATTATTATGATAATAGGTAAAAAGTGTTATGTTGTTCTTTGGAGAGTGAACCTATTATTATTATTATTATTATTATTATTATTATTATTATTATTATTATTACTATGATAATAGGTAAGAAGTGTTCTGTTGTTCTTTGGTGAATGAACCTTACCAGTCATGTAGTTTATGGATTAATTAACCAGAGATACATACTGTAGAGCTAGCATACGTCGAAGTTACTACTCTCTCTCTCTCTCTCTCTCTCTCTCTCTCTCTCTCTCTCTCTCTCTCTCTCTCTCTCTCTCTCTCTCTCTCTCTCTCTCTGTGATACCTGAGATGGTGTATTAGTAGCCACAAGCACATTGTCATTGCCCTCTGCTATTTAGTGTCGTCGCTGTCCCGAATGGCAAGTAAATGTATGCATGTAATTTTTGAGTAAGAGCGTTATTGGTTTATCTGGCCGACAGGTGATATACGAAACTAGGGAGAGGAAGCAAGAGGGAAAGCTTTGTCATTATTGATAAAACAGTATAAAAGGGGACGGATGAGATTTTCCATTGAACTTAGAGGTAATTTGATTACATTGCCTCTCCATCAGGCGAATATCTTCGAAGTGAAATATAATGGGCGTCTCTTCAACAGGCGTTATCAGGCCATGATATGCTCGGTTTTTTTTTCCTGTTAAAAGAGTGATGTCGAGGGGCAGCAGGAGAGAGGGAAATGAATACGTTTTCCCCTCGGTTTTACTTATTTATTTATTTTTATTTGCTTCCCTTCAGGGGAAGGTCAAACCCCTACCAATTTAGCGAATTCAAATTGTACCGAGGGCAGTTTTGGTGTGATGATTCCTGACTTGAACATAAACACTGTGTAGGTAGTCATTTTTGTCATGTAATACGTTCGTTTATCAAGGGTGCTTTCTCTTATCCATTCCATCACTATATATATATATATATATATATATATATATATATATATATATATATATATATATATATATATATATATATAAAATGGATGAATATTTTTATTTATAGATACGTGTACTTTTATTTGAATATTAATAAGAATACATGTATGTATATATACATTAATGTGTAAATAAATGTGTATGCATATACTTTATATATTTATATGCATTGTATGACTATATATATATATATATATATATATATATATATATATATATATATATATATATATATATATATTATAATACACACATACTGTATATTTGAATAATATACACATACTGTATATCAGAATAAGTTTTTGAGTGGGGTCATAGCTATATTTGGTTACCGAAACTAATAACATTCCTTGTAGTTTCCGAAACCTTTGGTCCCTTTATCTTAATAGCAAACCCAGCCTCTACTGCTAACATCATTAATTTCAATTTTAGTTTACGAATTTTATGAATCCACATTAGAATAAGAATAGATAAACAGTATAGTTAAGTATTGTAAATCTTATGCGAATTTGGCTTTCTTACGAAAGGCTTACTGCTTCGTATTGATCAGTATTTACCACCAGTAAGGAAGAATATTGAAAGGGGAATCCGATCTTACAACCTTCAAGTTTCGTAACCCGGAATTATTGGGGAGTTTTCTCCTATAACGTAATCTCCTTTTGTGGACGATATTAAGATATCCAAGCTATAACTTAAAGCAAAGCTGATCACCTTTGCCAGTTGAAGGAACAAGCTTTTATTATTATTATTATTATTATTATTATTATTATTATTATTAGTAGTAGTAGTAGTAGTAGTAGTTAGAAGTAGTAGTGGTAGTAGTTAATATTTTTATAATTTCCCTATCATATAGTTGTTCATATTTTGGAGTTTTTCTCAATGTTTAAGATTTGTATTTTTTGTTTCATATTTTTTACTTTTTGAATAAAAATATGAGACGGAAATATCGACTACTATTTGATTGGTGTTTTTTAGTCTTTTGAGATTACGAGAAAGAGAAGATAACGCCGTTATCATGGAGTGTCAATTTAACAGAGAGAGAAGAGAGAGAGAGAGAGAGAGAGAGAGAGAGATGTAATTCTTTGATCATCAATTGATAGATAGACACTGTATGTAGATAATTCGAAAATATATTTCTCGCTCAACCCTTTTCCTGCTTTCTAACTTGTTTAGCCAATTTTCATTCCTTTCCTTTTTTTT
>NC_090739.1:139226829-139231829 GCF_036898095.1 Palaemon carinicauda
TGTTGTGGGTGGTGTGAGAGAGAGAGAGGGGCACTAGTGCCACAAGGGGTATGCCGTTGTGTGCGCAACGCCACGCCGCGATTAGAATAAGACAAGGGTGGGGGACGCAACGGGAGCTGATGTTGTAGGTAGGATTACCCGGGAGGGGGGGGGGGGTGGAAGGGGGAAGTGGAAATGTTACTAAAGAGTGAAGGGAGGGGGTGTTGATGGTTGGATTTCATAGAATCTGGTATTGGTTATTTATTGAATGGACGTAATGTGAATGATAGTAATATGTGATTTAATACAGATTGTTTATGTTGTAGGCAGAATGACTGCGGGGGGGGGGGGGGGGGGTTGCGTTAAGTGGAAGGGGAAGAGGAAATTTACTAAAGAGTGGGGAAGGGGAGGATGATGGTTGAATTTCCTAGAATCTGGTATCGGTTATTTTTTGAATGGACGTAATGTGAATGATAGTGTTGATCTACGATTTCATACAGATAGGAATATACGTAATGAATTTCACATCCTTGTCTATTATTATCATTTTGGACATTTCTCGGCATTTGTATATAGATCTGCATGTGCTATAATTAATTTGGTTTTTTTATCCATGACGATTTAACTATCCCTTACGAGTATATGTAATTATACGTACTAAATTCGTAGGTTTTCAATATAAAGCTCAAATTATTTGGCGTCTAATGTTTTTTTTTATGGATGTATAAGCTTTCCTCATTTAGGTTTTATTTATGATATGTATTTTGATATACATAATAAGTAGAACGATTGATTATTTTTAAACCATTGTAGTTTCGTTCGTACAACCGAGCTTTGCCAGCTACGACATTTGCAATTATATGATTTTTCATATTCAAATATTGCGTAAACCCAAGAAATGTCATTTTTTTAAGAAAAGATTCCTCGTTGTTATTCCTATGTAAAACTTTGTACTACTATACTCAATTTTTTTTAATGAGGCGCATTTGCACCGACTCGCAGCGGTACCCTTTTAGCTCGGAAAAGGTTTCCTGCTATCTGATTGGTTAGATATATCTTGTCCAACCAATCATCGAGCAGGAAACGTTTCCGAGCTAAAAGGGCACCCCTGCGAGTCGGTGCAAATCTGCCTCGCTAAAAAGAATTGACTATAGTTTATCCCTGTTTTGTCTCTGGCATTCGTGTTTTGAACAACATAAATCTACATTACAAGATAAGACTTTTTCAAATTACCTTACATGGAATAACAAATCTGTACCAACCTTACACTGATAAATAATAACCATGTTTTGATGAATTTCATTAATAATTTTTATACCTTTACTGATTATTCCTCGATTATATACCATTCGTTTTTATACTTCGTACTTGGATGAAGCTGAGGTTATAGTTTTAAAAGAAAGTCGAAGTTTATAAAGAAAAATAAATTGACTCATACAGCCAAACAGTAAAGCTAACTTGCCTTCACCTTTAAAAATAACTCAGGTCAGGCTATATGAAAGAAATTATATTACTTGAATGTGTAAGAATTACTGTAGGTAACTGTGATAACTAAAGAAAGGAAGAAATCGTCAAATTGATGAAAAGAAGACTTGGAACAGGGTGCAAAATCATAGAAATATTGATAATTTTCGGGTTAAAAAGGAGGTAGAGAGGGAGACCATAACTTTCCTAAATTATTATAATTTTGTATTGATTTATATTGAGAAAATATAGCAATTAGTATTGATGGGAAATACCTTAATAACATATGATTTACTATGGTAAAAAAAAGATGAATGTCATGAAAGCCAATCGGACTAGCATCTCGGAGAAGCGCTAATGAACAAGACGCTGATGTTATTAAGATGCTTTGTTGCTGAAAGTCATGCTGACTTTTATGAACACGTGTACACATATGAGACACCTTCCCTTATTTTATCCCCACTTTCTAACTTTTTTTTTTTTTTTTTTTTTTTTTTTTTTTTTTTTTTTTTTTTTTTTTTTTTTTTTTTTTTTTTAGAGGAAATCGTTCCTTTCTCCGCTCTCGATTTATTATTCTCATTTGACATTTTGCGTTGATTTTAGAGTCAGAACTTTTGTCGGGAGTTTCAAAAGCTGTGTGCCGGACACCTTCCTCTCCTTAAATTACCCGTAAAACTAACAGGTGAAACAAACCACAACATTGTTGCATACGTAATGAGACGTAGCGGACTTGTGTAGACTTCTTGGAAAATGATGGACTCCAAAAAAAAAAGTTTCTCTCGCAGATGCTGATGCGGGGATGGATTATTTTTTTTCTCTCTCTGGGAATCTTTCTTTCTTCCCTTTTTTAATTCCTATGGGACCTGGGGGAAGGGAATATGAAGATATGTGATGGGAGGGGGAGGGAATGAAATAGCTAAGAATGTACTGTTAGCATGAGAGGAGAATTAAAGAAGGGTAATACTGTAACGTCAGTTATGATAAATTAACAGCATATTTTTTTATGTATTATCAATGCTTAATATCCAGTATTTCTTACTTTGTTGTTGTTAAATGCGTCTTAGATTGAAAGTTCATAGTACTTCTTAGATGATTTTTTTTTTCAATTTTAATATTGTTAAAATACTTTTTATTTTTTTATTTTATTTTTCTCTGGGATAATGCATCTATATATTTTTTACTTTGTTATTGTAAAAGGCGTCTTCGATTAGAAGTTGGTATTACTTTTGGCGAATTTATTCTTTAATGATTTTATGTCCAATTTTAACATTTCTTTAAGCCTGAAAAATACTTTTAGATTTGTTTTTTTTATTGCATAGTTATGCAGCTTAAGATTAACATCTTAGTTTTATTTGGGGGGGGGGGGAATTCGTGCTTATTTTTAACCCACTATACTTTACTTTCCTTCAAGAACTTTATATTTTTAAAAATATCGTTTAGAATTTAAATTATCCGCTTGTAAGGTATCGAATTTTTGCGTGGTAATTAAGTACAGTAAATATATTTTTCCTCTTAAATTCTTTTTCATTTTATTTCGCATTTTTTTTTCTACGCATCCCAGCGACATGGGTACAGTGGTATCGTGACATATTTATACGAATTCGCCAAACGTCACATATCCGACAACATAACCCGATGCTTGATTGCTGTCAATGTGGAAATATTCGACATTCTGTCGTTGATTGCACTGTATTTCAAAAACTGCTGCCTTGATTATGATGGTCATTCACGCGTGTCTGTGAAATCAATAACGAATATTTATTTATGACGCTATAGTTCAGTTTAAAAAAAAAAAAAAAAAAAAAAAAGTTACGTTTATGAAGTGGATAAAAAAAATGAAGAAAAAAATATCAGCATTAAAAAAAAAAAGTTACGTTTATGAAGTGGATAAAAAAAAAGAAGAAAAAATTATCAGCATTGAAAAAATAAACGTTAAGGGTAACTTTAGTTTCATGAACAACGCAATGTAGAATGGAGAGTAAACTTGGTTGAATTATTCATTTCTCATTGAAGGTCATGAAACGAGACTAAGGAGGATGTAGACAAGAACTTTCAGTATCGATTATCAGCCACTCATTATTTTGCCACACGCACGATCGCGCGCGCGCACACATACACACACATACACATACACATACACACGGATGATGGCTTCTTGATAGGTGAGGGTTCGTTCGAAGTTTACCTCTCTCTCTCTCTCTCTCTCTCTCTCTCTCTCTCTCTCTCTCTCTCTCTCTCTCTCTCTCTCTCTCTCTCTCTCTCTCTCAATGCAGTTTATGCAAATGTGACTATAGTAATTCCTACCTTAAATATTTGTATTAAGTAAAAAATATGAATTCCTCTCTCCTCTCTCTCTCTCTCTCTCTTCTCTCCTCTCTCTCTCTCCTCTCTCTCTCCTCTCTCTCTCTCTCTCTCTCCACAAATGCGGGTTAATGCAAATATCTGAAATATTTGTAATTAGGAAAAAAATATGAAGATCCCCCGCTCCTCTCTCTCTCTCTCTCTCTCTCTCTCTCTCTCTCTCTCTCTCTCCTCTCTCTCTCTCATCTCTCTCTCTCTCTCAAATGCAGTTTATGCAAATGTGACTATAGTAAATTCCTACCATAAATATTTGTATTAAGTAAAAAATATGAATTCTCTCTCTCTCTCTCTCTCTCTCTCTCTCTCTCTCTCTCTCTCTCTCTCACTCTCTCTCTCCTCTCTCTCTCTCTCTCAAATGCGGTTAATGCAAATATCTGAAATAATTGTATTTAGGAAAAAAAATATGAAGATCCCCCCTCGCTCTCTCTCTCTCTCTCTCTCTCGTCCTCTCCTCTCTCTCTCTCTCTCTCTCTCTCTCTCTCAAATGCAGTTTATGCAAATGTTACTCTAGTAATTCCTACGTAATATATCTTTATTTATTAAAGAAAATAAGATCTCTCTCTCTCTCTCTCCTCTCTCTCTCTCTCATCTCCTATCTCTCTCTCTCTCTCTCTCCTCTCTCTCTCTCTCTCTTTTTCAAATGTGGTTAATGCAAATATCTGAAATATTTGTATTAGGAAAAAAATATGAAGATCTCTCCTCTCTCTCTCTCTCTCTCTCTCTCTCTCTCTCTCTCTCTCTCCTCTCTCTCTCTCTCTCAAATGCAGTTTATGCAAATGTTACTGTAGTAATTCCTACGTCAAATATCATGTTTATATACGTATATTAATACATATATACATACATGAAAGTAAATTTTTACTGATAATTGCAAGATGAGAAAAAAGGCTCATAATAGAATGGGTAAATTAAGAAAGAAAGCAAGCTATGAGAGAAAGATATGAAGAATTGGGAGTGCATGAAAATATATACATAAATGTATATGATATATATATATATATATATATATATTATATATATATATTTATATATATATCATATATATAACTATATATATATATATTATAATATATGTGTGTGTGTGTGGTGTGTGTGTGTGTGTGTGTGTGTGTGTGTGTGTGTGTGTGTGTGTTTAGTGCTTCATAATAAAACTTGAGAATTAGACAATTTACAGGGACTAAACTTATCCATGTACC
>NC_090739.1:139259329-139291829 GCF_036898095.1 Palaemon carinicauda
ATATATATATATATATGTATATATATATATATATATATATATATACAGTATATATATATATATATATATATATATATATATATGTATATATATATATATGTATATATATATATATATATATATATATATATATACACACACACACACACGCACTCACACAAGCCATATATACTCCCCCTAATATCTGGATTCTCTCTACCTCGGGATCAGAGACACAAGGGGGGGGGGTTAACTCTGTGATAATAAGCTTCTGGTTGGCCGGGGAATCGAACCCAGGCTCAAGAAACTTGAAGTTCCATTGACTTACCTGAGTTTCTAAGTCAACGAAACTTCAGTTTTTTTGGCCCGGGTTTGATTCCCCGGCCGACCAGAAGCTATTACCTTTGAGCTGATTCCCCCTTGGGTCTCTGATCCCGCGGTAGAGAGAATCCAGATTTATTAGAATAATATGTGGCTTATTTGAATATGAAAAAAAAACGTCTAAATGTGCAAAATTGTCATGTGTATGTATATATGTATATATAGATGCGTATATATAGATGTAATGCATATTGTCAAAGTTTGAAATACTCTAGAGTCTAGAGCATTGTTCATGGGTTGTTGTGGCCTGATTGGTAACGTCTCTGCCTGGTGTTTGCCAGTCGGGGGTTCGAGTCCCGCTCAGACTCGTTAGTGCCATTAGTGTCTGCAGCCTTACCATCCTTGTGAGCAAAGGTTGGGGGGGTTTGGGGGAGCCTATAGGTCTATCTGCTGTGTCATCAGCAGCCACTGCCTGGCCCTCCTTGGTCCTAGCTTGGGTGGAGAGGAGGCCTGGTCGCTGATCATATAATATACGGTCAGTCTCTAGGGCATTGTCCTGATTGCTAGAGCAATGTCACTGTCCCTTGCCTCTGCCATTCATGAGCGACCTTTAAACCTTTAAAACCTAAAGTTACAGTCGTTGAATATATTCAGTTTGATTGATTTATCTAGACATGAAATTAGAGTAGGAGCCAATGTCAAGTTATAAAACTAGATTTTTAAAATTATGTGGTTTTTCCATGTTTTGAAACTCCAATATTATGTGATAAAATAATTTGAAGTTCGCAGAACGACAGGAGTACTATACTCAATTTTTTTTAATGAGGCACATTTGTACTGACTCGCAGCGGTGCCCTTTTAGCTCGGAAAAGTTTTCTTTTTTCTGATTGGTTAAAATTACCTTGTCCGACCAATCAGCGATCAGGAAACTTTTCCGAGCTAAAAAGGCACCCCTGCGAGTCGGTGCAAATCTGCTTCACTAAAAAAATTGACTAAAGTGTACTACAAATTAAGTTCATGTACTTTACAAAGTTTAGCAAAAGATATATGTTTTCTGTGTACGCGTAGATTAATAATTTAACACATTATTTTGATGGTATTTTCCATCGACTTTCTATTCTTTCAAAAGACAAAGCGTTAATGTTTTCAGTAACATTAAATAATTTTATTTTTGTATTTTCAAAATGCCAATTAATATCTAAACCTAAATAACGGCCGAGCTAAATAAGGCTTAAATAAGCCTTACAAATAAAGGCAGGGTAAAATGAAGTTAAGCTAAGCCATACTGGCGTAAGAGAGACTAGAGAATAAGAACATAAGAATATAAAAGGAGGCTCTTAAGAAAAGCGGACGACTTCTCAATAGGACTTTAGGATCTCGAAGGTGGACATTCTGGCATCACAAAAGACGGTGATGTAGCAGTCGGTGAAGCCTTCCCTTGATGTGTTAATTTTCTCTCTCTCTCTCTCTCTCTCTCTCTCTCTCTCTCTCTCTCTCTCTCTCTCTCTCTCTCTCTCTCTCCGCCTGTGTGTATATATATATATATATATATATATTATATATATATATATATATATATATATATATATATATATATATATATATATATATATATATGTATATATAAAAGTAGGTAGATAAATAGATAGATGGATGTGTGTGTGTGTGCGTGCGCGGACGTTTTGTATATATGTAGCTACATAGACTGGTGTTTTCTATTTGAGAATTATCATTACATCGGTATGTTTGTTTATTAGTTACCTGTATTTCTGTAAGAACAGTGTGAGTACAGTATTAGTTTTTTCATTCAGTAAAAAAAAATTTTCGTCAGCTATTCTTATACCATTAGAGTTAATTGGTATGGAGCCCCAGAATTAATTATAGGTGTATTAATTCCATTTAAACAATTCTCAACTAATTAAGTTGAATATTTTTACATGTCTGGAGAATTTCTAGCTATTGTTGTTATAGTGCTATGAAAAACAAATTTGCTTTTCTTCAGAAGTTAAGGTAAGGAGTTGAAATTATTGATTTTTTTTCCTATTAATTTATTGATTTGTTTATAGACAACCATTAAAAATAGATTGGCCCTACCCAATACAAGGAATCCATAAAATATTTGCATAAAGTTTACATTTTACATTTTCTATTGTGTTAATTTTGTAGAGATTTTATTTCTTATAATTTTATTCCCAATGCAGTTTTTTTGTTATGGATCTAGATAGGATATCAGTGTATTTATAAGTATAGATAACTAATTCTCTATTATTTTCTTTTCTTTGAAAAATAAGAGCTTTGATAGAAACGAGGGAAAGCAGGAGAAAGGAAGAATAGTTTTGGAAAATTATAGGTGTATAGCAATTTTGGACTTGAATTTGCATTAACGGCGATCAGTTTGTATTAGATAATCAAAATATGCAAGAAGTAACGTTGAATTTTCTTTGAAATGCAACAATGAATTTTCTATTAAATGCAAGAATGATTTTTTTTTTATTAAATTATTATTATTATTATTGTTATTATTATTATTATTGTTATTATTATTATTATTATTATTATTATTATTATTATTATTACTTGCTAAGCTACAAACCTAGTTGGAAAAGCTGGATGCTATAAGCCCAGGGGCTCCAACGGAGAAAATAGGTCAGTGGGGAAAGGAAACAAGGAAAAAAAATATTGTAGGAAAATCAACAATATTAAAATAAATATCACTTTATAAACTAAAAAACTTTAAGAAAACGAAAGGAAGAGAAATAAGATTTGATAGAACAGTGTGGCCGAGTGTACCCTCAAGCAGGAGAACTCTAACCCAAGACACTGGAAGATCATGGTACAGAGGCTATGGCACTACCCAAAATTAGAGAACAACGGTTTGATTTTGGACTGCCCTTTTTCTAGTGGAGCTACTTACACATAGCTAAAGAGTCTCTTCTACCCTTGCAAAGAGGAAAGTAGCCACTGAACAATTACAGTGCAGTAAGAAGTATTGTTTGGTAATCTCAGTGTTGTCAGGTGTATGAGGACAGAGGAAAATATGTAAAGAATAGGCCAGACTATTCGGTGTGTGAGTGTGTAGGCAAAGGGAAAATGAACCGTAACCAAAGAGATGGATCCAATGTAGTACTGTCTGACCAGTCAAAAGACCCAATAACTCTCTAGTGGTAGTATTTCTTTAAATGCAAGCAATAGTATTTATTCATCATCATCACCTCCTACGCCCATTGACGCAAAGGGCCTCGGATAGATTTCGCCAGTCGTCTCTATCTTGAGCTTTTAATTCAATACTTCTCCATTCATCGTCATCTACTTTGCGCTTCATAGTCCTCAGCCATGTAAGTCTGGGTCTTCCAACTCTTCTAAGAGCGGAGAACATGGCTAAACCATCTCCTTCTACCCCTCATCATGATCTCATCCACATATGGCACTGGAGTAATCTCTCTTATATTTTAATTTCTAATCCTGTCCTGCCGTTTAACTCCCAATATCCTTCTGAGGGTTTTGTTCTCAAATCAACTAAATCTATTGGAGATTGATTTACTATTTCATTATTAATTACATAGAAGGATCAACTCGTGGCAGGAACCTTTATTAAAAGATTCTAGTCCAAATTATTGGATGATTATTTTTTATCATTCGTTAACGTGGGATGTGAATATCAGAATACCTGGCATTTGTGATGTTGAAGCTCTTCAATGCTCTTAAATTCTCCTTATTCTTGCATTTTAGAATGGTAAAGTGAAATAGACCAACACTTCAGTCACACTGTTAAAAAACCCGTAATTTTAATCGGAAATTCTCCGTAAAAATATACTGTTCTCTACCGTATTTCAGTAAAATACAGGCGACCATAATTTTACCTTACTTTGTTATTATTTTTTACGGGTTGGTGACCGTAATATCACTCCTTTACGTCAATATATCCGTTTTCAAAGCTGTAAAAATCCTGGAATAAATGTTGCCAGGCATTTGCCGGTTTTTTAATGCAAGTTTTTAACAGCAACATACCAGTTTAGAATTTTATTGTGTTTAAATATTCCTTTCAAAAAAAAAAAAAAAAAAAAAAAATCTAAAAAAAACCATAGAGGAAAAATAGTTTGCTTTTATGAATTTGAAATTGGAGAAAAATATTTGTAATGGGAAAGATCAGGGTAAAAAAATCAGAGGAAAATTAGTTTACTTTCATGGGTATTTTATGTTGGGGAAATATATTTGTAATTAGAAATATTGTACTTTTCTCTCAGGAAAGTGGGGATAACATTCATTCCGAGTGGAGATACTACCGCTAGAGTGCTTTAGTATCCTTTGACTGGCTGTATATTATTGCATTGGATCCATCGTTGGTTACGGCTCATTTTCCCATTGACTACGCATACACCGAATAGACTAGGCTATTCGGTGGGATAGTTATTTTGTACATTTTCCTCTTTCCTCATGCACCTGACAACACTTAAGAAAACTGGAAAAAAAATTTCACTCAAGGGTTTAATTACTACACTGTAAATGTTCAGTGGCTACTTCCCACTTGGTAAAAGTTGAAGAGACACTATAACTATTGTGAGCAGCTCTTCTAGGAGGACACTCAAAAATTAAACCATTGTTCTCTAGTCTTGAGTAGTGTCATAGCCTCTTTGCCATGGTCTTCCAGAGTCTTTTAGTTATCTTGCTTGAGGTACACTCAGTCACAATATTCTATCTTCTGCTTTACCAACTACGGTTGTAGCGTAGGTTTAAAGGTCGCTCATGAATGGCAGAGGTAAGGGACAGTGACAATGCCCCAGAGACTGACCATATATTATATAATCAGCGCCCAAGCCTCCTCTCCACCCAAGCTAGGACCAGGGAGGGCCAGGCAGTGGCTGCTGATGACTCAGCAGATAGACCTATAGGCTCTCCCAAACCCCCTAACCTTAGCTCACAAGAATGGTAAGGTTGCAGATACTAATGGTACTTACGAGTGTGAGCGGGACTCGAACCCCCGACTGGCAAACACCAGGCAGAGAGGTTACCAATGAGGCCACAGCAATATTAATAGTAATTACGGACTTGGAAGCGAAGGTTGTTAGCTTAATAACAAATACTGACTATGCATTTGTGAAATGACTTCTGTATCTGTATTTTTAATATCTTTATAATTATTATACATCTGTGTGATTTTTCAAGAACTACAGTATGAATTTCGGATATTATGAAATAGATGAAGGCCGATTACCTGGTTTCAAACTCATTTTTCGGTATCCTGCCCGTTTTAAGCAAGGAGGTCGATAATTATCCAGAAGGCTATTAAGACACCGAAATTTGGCTATGCCCTTTTCATCCGTCCATAAGAATCCCCTCCCCCCCATCTTCCAATGTCTTGGGACGTCTTCATACGAAGTTCCTTGTTCCCTCCTCGTCCGGCCGGGTCGTCCTCCCCCCCTCCCCCTTGTGAGGAAACGTGAAGGGGGTGAAAGAGGTCAAAAGGGAAAAGACTCCCTTGATCTCTCCGCAGCATCGCCATCACCAACATCATCATCATCATTTACATGCCACTCTTTCATACCACCTCCACATGAGCAGTGTGTCATTAGTATGTCATTAATAACATTGATTAGCATACGGTTATTTTAAACGTTGTTTTGGGTGGTGATGGGCCTTTTACCTTTGGGACCCTTTCCCATTTTTTTTTCTTTTTTAAAGATTCTTTGTCTGGGTTCTACCACCTCGGGAAAGACTTGTCATAGACGACCATTGTTTTCTTTCTTTTTCATCGTCACTTTACAGTTCCTTCAGCTGTGTTTCACAACATCGGTTGAATGACTCGCCTTGACGTTAGTTCCGTATGACGAATGGCTTCAACGGCTTTCGTCTTCACTTAGAGTACGTTCAGCAAATCAATTTAAGAAATACAAAATACACTTATGTGGTTTTTCAACCAAGAGCACTGGTCTATAATATAAAATTGGTTTCAAACAACACATTAATACAAACCTAAATTATATTAACAGCAGGTTACATGGAAGTTTAGGCTTCATGATCGACAAAGTGAAAAAAATACATCAATTATACATACTTAATACTTGAAAATGGTACTATACTTTAACACTTATTGTAATAGACCAAGTTACAAAAACATTGATCTATAGAGGCTAAACATTTCAAAATGGCATGATGAAATCAAAGCCAAAACACACGCTGTTAAAAATTTGCCGTAAAAAACGGTAAAAATCCTGGAATAAATGTTGCCTGGCTTTTACCGTTTTAAAAACGGATATATTGACGTTGAAGAGCAATATTACGGTCAACAACCGTAAAAGATTATGAAATAGGGTGAATATTACGATCACCTGTATTTCTGAAAACACTGCTGAGAACCATATATTTTAATGGAAAATTTCCGATTAAAACTACGGTTTTTTAAGAGTGCTATAGACTTCGCTAAAACATGAGCTTGTATTGTAATACATTTTTTGAGGTTTTATTGTAATGTTTCACAGTACTCCAAAAGTTTTATTCCAGCTGTAACCAAGTCGTGGAATGATCTACCTAATCGGGTAGTTGAATCAGCAGAACTTCAAAAGTGCAAACTCGCAGCAAGTGTTTTGACGTTGAATTTATATATGAAATATCTGTTTTAATGTTATTATCGTTTTTAAAGTATTTTAATTGTTCATTACTTATTTTATCGTTTATTTATTTCCTTATTTCCTTTTCTCACTGGGCTATTTTTCCATGTTGGAGCCCTTGAGCTTATAGCATCTTGCTTTTCCAACTAGGGTTGTAGCTTAGCTAATAATAATAATAATAATAATAATAATAATAATAATAATAATAATAATAATACTCTTTGCTAAGGTAAATGCACGGGAATGTTAAAGACAACTTCCTGGAGATGACTTGTGATTTGTCAAGGATTTGATATGTTGCATGTTGAATGTTAAGCGAAAGGGTAGGTTAGACAATCTCATATATAGTTATATATGTTTATGAGCAAGAATATGTCTTCGTAACTGAATTATACGAAACAGTTCTTCTTCACCCAAGGGGTTACTGCACTGTAATTGTTCAGTGGTCACTTTCCTCTTGGTAAGGGTAGAAGAGACTCTTTAGCTATGGCCAGCAGCTCTTCTAGGAGGACACTCCAAAATCAAACCATTGTTCTCTAGCGTTGGGTAGTGACATAGCCTCTGTACCATGGTCTTCCACTGTCTTGGGTTATAGTTCTCTTGCTTAAGGGTACACTCGGGCACACTATGCTATGTAATTTCTCTTTCTCTTCTTTTGTTAAAGTTTTCATAGTTTATATAGGAAATGTTTATTTTAATGTTATTGTTCTTAAGACAATTTATTATCCCTTTTTTCCTTTCCTCACTGGGCTATTTACCCCGTTGGGTCCCCTGGCCTTATAGCATCCTGCTTTTCCTACCAGGGTCGTAGCTTAGTAAGTAATAATGATAGTAATAGTAATTATGTATATTTTTTCGACACCTGGTTTCGCTAAATTTCGAATAAAACCAGTATTGCTACATAGCATCTCAAGTTGGTATAAGATTTTCATATATATATATATATATCACGTTCAATACACAATTAATGCTTTCAAGACGAAAATTATTGACAATTGTAGTACAAGAATATGATCTATTTCAAATTGAAAGGGGAAAATTTACGTATTTTGGTAGTTTTCAGTTCCTAAAACCTTCCGTCAGTCACAATACTTTTTTTTTTTTTTGGGGGGGGGTTGCAAATAGGCGACAAATTTACCGCCCACCCCCATATAAAAAACGCTGTTCATTGTCAAAGTGAATGCCAGCATTTTGAATTTATGCAAAATATTTTAGCAGTATATTACGCTACTATTAATAATTATCAGAATTTATACTTGCAATGAACTTTATGATTATGGAATAATAGTAGAAAACTAATTATTAAAAATGAATCTCTCTCTCTCTCTCTCTCTCTCTCTCTCTCTCTCTCTCTCTCTCTCTCTCTCGGCCCCCAACACACCAGAAAGTACTTATTTTATATATTGCTAAATACCTGGTGGTTAGCTGATTGTTGGGCATCGTAGCTGTTACTCGGTAGAATAATAATAATAAAAATAGATAGGATGCTTTCTACCTTTAAAGTGTTCAAGTGTTAAAATGTTAAATGTTAGTGTTAAAATGTTAAAGTGTTGAGGGTCTGGACGATATAAGCTTCCACCCCCCCCCCTCACCCACCCATCACAGAATATATTTGTATCATAGTTTCTAAAACGAAATATTTTATGTCGATATAGTAAGGTATTAAAGTCAATATCCATATAAATATATTTGATGGATGCGCTGTCTTCCGTTTCCTCTCATTCATTTATGATAGTTTTTTTTTCGCTTCCTGTTTTCATGGTAATTTCGTCTTGGTTCGATTAGATGATTTATTTGGTTGTATTATTGATGGTGATAGTGATTATATATATATATATATATATATATATATATATATATATATATATATATTTATATATTCATATATATATATTATGTTGATATAGATATATATATATATATATATATATTTATATATATGTATATATATGGGGATATATATATATATATATATATATATATACATATATATATATTTATATATATGTATATATATATGTATATATACATATATATGTACATATATGTATATATATATATATATTATACATAAATATATATATGTATACATAATATTAAACAATCATTAATTTTTGTCATTTGAGGACCATGATCCCGGGCTTTCTCTATATCGAATAGATGAATCACTGATACTTCTGATAATTAATCGATTCTTGCGACTCCAGCCGATCAGACCTGATTAACGTTGCAGTTACGCAGTTTAGCGCGTAAGTCGATTTCAACAACCCCCCCCCCCTCTTACCCTTCCCAGAAAGAAAGTTTAAAAGTCAATGGATTCCGAAAGGGCGCATTTGGGGACACGCTCCATTCGTAAACTTTTCGCAGATTTTCATCGATCATTTATCGATGTTTTGGGACGGTCGGTAATTCACCTTAGAGCGTTGCAGTAATGTTCATCAATATTGCATATTTACGTTTGCGGAGCCAAAGGAGGAGAAGGGACAGAAAGAGGGTCATCTGGACTAAAGTTATGACAAGGGGGAAGGAATTGGAGGGAGCAGGAATGTTTTTTTTTTTTTTTGCTCTGTAGATATACGCTAGTTTTGCGGTTTGTTTTAATTCATATCTAGGAAGAATCTTTTATCGAGTCAAGAAATGTATGCTTTTTGTATTAAGTTAATCTTTCTTAAAATTATTTTGCAATAGTCTGAACTAAAGTTATGATAAGAGGAAGGAATGGAGGGACCAGAAATGTCTTTGATCTGTAGATATACAGAAGTTACGCGGTTTGTTTTGATTCATTTTTAGAAGAATCTTTTATCGAGTCCAGAGATGTATGATTTTGTATGAAATTATTTTTTTTCTGAAATTATTTTGTCATAGTCTGAACTAAAGTTATGACAAGGGGAAGGAATGGAGGGACCTTATTTTTTCCGCCCTGTAGATATACAGTAGTTATGCGGTTTGTTTTAGTGTCAGAAGCCAGCAATACCTAAATGGAGTGAAGTAAAAAACCTAATCTAAAATGGAGGAATTTTACAGTGGGCCCTTGTTACCTGTCCACGTTTTAAACGCAGTAGATACTGTCTGAGCAATGATCTGGCAGTAATTTTAGTCTTTTTGAAACGTTTGAAACGTTATATATGCTGTCTGAGCAAATTCATATTTTTGAAGAATCTTTTATCGACTCAAGAAATGTATGGTTTTGTATTGAATTATATTTTCCTGAAACTATTTCCTCATATAAAAAATATTTCATTTCAATAAATGTAAGTTTTTTTTTAATCGAAATGGCGTTTTGTTTCGATTAACATTCAACAAGATTTACTCTATATATTAATTTTAAGAGGAATAGCTTTCATAAGCAACTGCCTTCATCTCCCATTTTCGCTCAGCATCCACACTTCATTTAAAGGTTTAAAGGTCTCTCATGCATGGCAGAGGCAAGGGCCGGTGACATTGCCCTAGCAATCAGGACAGTGCCCTAGAGACTGACCATATATCATATGATCAGCGCCCAAGTCTCCTCTCCACCCAAGCTAGGACCAGTGAGGGCCAGGCAGTGGCTGCTGATGACTCAGCAGATAGACCTATAGGCTCCCCCAAACCCCCCCCCAACCTTAGCTCACAAGGATGGTAAGGTTGCAGACACGAATGGCACTAACGAGTCTGAGCGGGACTCGTATCCCCGACTGGCAAACACCAGGCAGAGACGTTACCAATCAGGCCAAAGCCTGATCAGCGCCCAAGCTCCCTCTCCACCCAACCTAGGACCAAATAAGACCAGGCAATGGCTGCTGATGACTCAAGATAGAACTATAGGCTCTCCCAAACCCACATACTTAGCTTACAAGGATGTTAAGGTTACAGCGACTAAAGAAACTTAACTAGCTTGAGCGGGACTCGAACCCGAGTCTGGCAAACACCAGGCAGAGACGTTACCAATCAGGCCACAGCAACTGTTAGGTTAACAAACCATTCATACATTATGAGCTTGGATTTTGTAAACTCCTCTCGCTCTTCCAAAGTGAAGCTTATCTAATTTTTTTGTACATACATATAATCAAACATTGGTTGTTTACTCAAAACTTCATGCTCGAATTTATCCCCTATCTTTTGTTTTCGCAAGCACACGTAATCTCATCATTTTCTATAGATAATTCGCACTATCACAACTGTATCTTCCATAAACACCAGTCATTATTCACCTCATTGATAAACACTTTTCTCATTCCATAACTTTGCACTTTCGTCTTTAATATCTTGTATCACCTCATCTTGAAGATATCAGTGCAAAGGATCCATGGTACAACCTAATCTCCCACTCATGTAAAAATACAATTAATTGCTTTTTAAAAACATGTTTAGAGCATCGTTCAATCTTGGTACTGTGTGGTGGTTATCTTTGTAAGGTTTTAAAGGTTAATTTACCTAGTGCAAGTTTTTCCTCTTGTTTACAGACCTATCACTGATCTGTTACATATCAAATTGATATATATATATATATATATATATATATATATATATATATATATATATATATATATATATATATATATATATATATATATAATTGCATAATGGTAAAAATTGCGACGACTAACACACAATAAGCGCAAATACGTATCAAATCATGCTAAGAACATTATATATATATATATATATATATATATATATATATATATATATATATATATATATATATGTATGTATATATATATATATATATATGTATATACTGTATATATATAATATATATACATATATACAATATATATAATATATATATATATATATATATATATATATATATATATATATATATATATTATATATAATATTTCTATAGGTATGATATATCTAGATACATGTATTCATGCATACACTCCCTTTTATATATATATTCACATACATCCATACACAAAACCTCTCTCTCTCTCTCTCTCTCTCTCTCTCTCTCTCTCTCTCTCTCTCAGACAATTTACAGTCTTCAATGAATTACCTTAACTGCCATATTTTTTAGCATCCTTATTTTAATCATTTGATAAACTAACAAATGAATATGGAGAGAGAGAGAGAGAGAGAGAGAGAGAGAGAGAGAGAGAGAGAGAGAGAGAATGTAATCAGAACTGCTTTTTAAAGCGACTACGAGACATTTTATAAATGACCCGGAGAAAGAAAATTTGATATAAATAAAAAAATATATGTGATAGAATTTTGTCTGGTTATTGAAGGAGAGAAAAGGGAAACGGTCTTTTCTAACTCATATTTTTGCATGCAGACAGACGGGCAGTATTCATATTTTTTTATAATATATATATATATATAATATATATATATATATATATATATATATTATATATATATATATATATATATATATATATATATATATATATATATATATATGGAGAGAGAGAGAGAGAGAGAGAGAGAGAGAGAGAGAGAGAGAGAGAGAGAGAGAGAGAGAGAGAGACCCTTCCAACGCTTCGTTTTAGTGAATGAATATGAAGAAGAGAGAGAGAGAGAGAGAGAGAGAGAGAGAGAGAGAGAGAGAGAGAGAGAGAGAGAGAGAGAGAGAGAAGAGTTGCCTTTGGAAATCATGAAAAGTGACACGAGGTAGGGAGGAGAGCCTTTGATAAGCCACGAGATATCTGATGAGGTGTCCGTTCTCCTCATCAAGGCCTATCACGGCGCATCCTTTTTAATTCGCGTTCCGGCGGGGACATCATTAATTTAAACAGCGGTAATTGATGCGCATTCAGGCAACAAGTGACGTCTGGCAATACTCGGAAGCGGAGGCATCCATCATGGACTCGTAAAAGTGGTTTGTAAAATGTTTTATAGTGATGTATTGTCGTCTGTTCGTAACTTGAGGAACATCCCTTCAGGTGTCCGTTTGAGGTTAAGATGAATGGATGATAATTTATGAATGTTTTGCATTTTTTTGTTATGATAATGCTACACCTTTAAGGTTTTTGCATTCGAAATCGGTTTTTTTATTGTTGAGAATTTTTTGAGAACGCCTTGACGTACTGTCATTATTTTTTAGGTCTTTATTTTTTAATTGAGCATCCAGTTCTATTATTCGGAATAAATGTGCATGTTAATTTTTGCAATAAAGAAAATCATATTTATTATCTGAAGAACTTCTCATTGTTATGACGCTTCTATCTTCATTCGTCGTTCAATCTTCCATTTTGATGATATAACACTCAAAGTATTATTTGGAAATTATATTAGCATGTAATGATTAAATAGATATAAATCTACTAGGATTAGTTTTTGTTGATTCATAAAATGGAAGCTGTGTAAGAAAGAATAGTGAAATCCAGAAATTAATTTTAATTACATATACTTGAATCAATTGTTTTTGGATAAATTTTTAGATAATTAAGATAAAGATTTAGTGGTGGTAACGAAAATACAAAGGGATATTTTTAATGAGATTAGTTATCGTTAATAATATTTTTGTCCATCGTTTTTATTTTAAAAATACTTATTTAGAGGTCTTTGCATAACGATGTGTCAAGAATGACATTTTCCTGGGATAATTGGCCTTCTTTTGAATCAAGAATAGTGTTCCTGTACTAGGCCTTTGCCAATATTTTTGATCGCCTTTTATTGACAAAAAAAAAAAAAAAAAACGTTTCCCTGGGATAATTGTCCTACGTTTGAATAAAGAAGAGTGTTTATTTTTTAGGCCTTTGTCAATATTTTTTTCATCGTTTTCATAAAAAAAATAATGCTTATTTAGAGTCATTTGTATAACGTTATGTAATGAATAATTTTTCCCTGGGATAATTGTCCCACGTTTGAATCAAGAAGAGTGTTTATTTTTTAGGCCTTTGTCAATATTTTTTTCATCGTTTTCATAAAAAAAATAATGCTTATTTAGAGTCATTTGTATAACGTTATGTAATGAATAATGTTTCCCTGGGATAATTGTCCTACGTTTGAATCAAGAAGAGTGTTTATTTTTTAGGCCTTTGCCAATAATTTAGTTCATCGTTTTTATGAAAAAAATTATTATTTAGTCCTTTTGCATAACGTTATGCAAAGAATAATGTTTCCCTGGGATAATTGATCTAATTTTGAATCAAGAATACTAATTATTTTTAGGCCTTTGCCAATATTTTTGTTTATTGTTTCTATGAAAAAAAAATAAATATTGAGTCCTTTGCATGACGGTATGTCAATAATAAAGTCTTTCTGGGATCATTGTCCTACCTTTGAATTTGAAGAGCATTTGATTTTTAGACCTGTACTCAATGGATATACTGTAAGGCATTGAGAAAGGTATTTGATTTTAGGCCTTTACTCTGTGCATATAAAGCACTCTGCCGTTCTCTCCAGTGACGATCCCATCTCGGAAACGCTGCCTTGATTATTGCGTAGCATACTGCCGCCAGACGTACATCACGAAAGACTTGTACGCCTTGTTCCCCCCATTTACGCGCGCATGCATCGTCCCGGCAAGACAACAGATGTTCTATTTGCAATTGCAACATGCTGGGCGGTTGAGTATGTATGCTTAATTGAGGGGATTTTGTGGTTGATCTCTCTCTCTCTCTCTCTCTCTCTCTCTCTCTCTCTCTCTCTCTCTCTCTCTCTCTCTCTAGATGTCCGCCTTCTTTGTTAAATTGTTAAATATCTCATTTCTATTTTCACTTTTAATTGTTGCCCTTTTATTCTTATTTTATATGATATTTTTACATTTCAAAACATCTTTGTTTACAATTCATAAAAAAGGATTCACCGTATTTTTTTTCATATTTCTTGTTTTTAAAAGATGATACCAGACGTTTTTCTAGACTTTTTCTTTTATATCAGACTTTGTACACACACACACACACACACACACACACACATATATATATATATATATATATATATATATATATATATATATATATATATATATATATATATATTTATATATATATACTCTGTACATACACATATGTGTGTGAGTGTGTGTCCCCGCCTTTAATTTTGCATTGAACAGTTACTTCCTGCGTTCTGCATCGTGGATAATTTTCAGATTGATGTGAGAAATATTCAATTCCTCGAGACGAGTAGCTTAAGTAGTTTCCTCAGCTATGCACCTCTTGTGCCACACATGTGCTTATTATTAGAGAGAGAGAGAGAGAGAGAGAGAGAGAGAGAGAGAGAGAGAGAGAGAGAGAGAGAGAGAGAGAGAGAGAGAGATACGCTGGCATCCGCATTCCCTTTCGCTTTGTAGCGGCATGTGTCATCGGTCAGTGTCGTGGCTTAAGTAATCATCGAGTCCTCTTGCACTCATTCTCCTTCTTCAACGTCACTTCGTCTTACGTCTCCTCCTCCTCCTCCTCCTCCTCCTCCTCCTCTTCCTTTACTCTTCTTGTCTTTCAGTCTTAGGGATCCATTTCTGAAAAATTTTCTTTCTCCTTCTGTATTGGATTTCTTATGTAATTTTGCAAACGCATTGATATATATATATATATATATATATATATATATATATATATATATATATATATATATATATATATATATACTGTATATATATATATATATATATATATATATATATATATATATATATATATATATATATATATATATATATATACATATATATATTGCTCTTGATTAAAGGTATGCTAGAATATTTATTGTGTACGTTATAGTGCCAGCAAAAATCTATGAAAAATATGTATGCATGCCATTTTCTTTTTATAAAAAAAGGTATAAAAAAACCCCAAAAGAATAAGCGATTTCCGGATTTTAGCGCTGGAGAGAAAGAAAAAAAAAGTGTTCAATAGTTTGCCGGCTGTTACTTAGCACTGAATGCGTATCACCTACGTTAATGAGATGATATGGCATTGATAGGGCATGTCGAAGTCGGTAAGATTTCATAGCATCTTAATCTAAAGTCACTTTTTTTTTTTTTTTTTTTTTTTTTTTTTTTTCTCCGTAATCTTTTATATTGATCTCTTTATGTTTGAGTATCCTGCCCTGAAGCATATGTCGCTGTGTAGTTCGGATTCAATCAACGAACGTTTCGGAAATAGTGATCATAAACGTCACCCTCTCGGGGCCGGAAACGTGCCGGTAGGAATAATAAGGTCCTTTCGGAGAATTGCTCCTTTTTTTTTCTCATATCGAGAATATTATAGATGAAAGGAGCGATATGGATGGTAATAAATTTAACTTTGCTTTCCTCTCTTGTGGGTAGCAACGGAAACTTGTCTTTGTTGTTGTTGTTATTATTATTATTATTGTTATTATTATTATTATTATTATTATTATTATTATTATTACTATTACTTGCTAAGCTACACCCCTAGTTGGAAAAGCAGGATGCTATAAGCCCAGCGGCTCCAACGGGGAAAATAGCCCTGTGAGGAAAGGAAACAAGGAAAAATAAGATATTTTAAGAACAGTAATAACATTAAAATAAATACTTCCTATATAAACTATAAAATATGAGAATACGATCGATGGAATGAGCGATATGGATGGTAATAAATTTATTTTGCTTTTCTTCTTGTGGGTAGCAACGGAAACTCTTCTTTCGTGTAAGGTTAATATATTATTTTCCTTTTACCATTTTCAATGCTGACGCGAAAAATTCTGCTTTAGGTCGTATATGCTTGAGAATTAATTGTATTTTCAATTGTTTGAGCAAAGGTATAAGTATCTATCAACCATTTGAGTTCCTGACGGTGACCAAATTAAAGATATGTCATGAAGTTTTTGGTGAAGATGTGAAATCTTTCATTTCGTTATTAACGGAAGTGTTATTGTTTTCGTTGTTGTTGTTGTTGTTCATATTACCATTAACTTTTATCATTATTATTCGAGATGTTGTAGCGGTCACACTTTCCCTTTCACTTGAAATTAATTTAGATACGAAAGAATTTATTTAGGCTAGATTGTTCTTAAAGTTAGTATACTTCAAAACAAGGAAAATGCTGTTCACTAGATTGTTGCGAAATTTGTTTATGGTAGTAAAAAAAAAATCGTGAGCGGCATTTGCATTATAGGATTTCAGTAATTTTCAGTTTCTGATGAATTAACGATATATATATATATATATATATATATATATATATATATATATATATATATATACATATGTGTGTATATATATATATATATGTATATATATGTATATATATATATATATATATATATATATATATATATATATATATATATATATATATATATATATATATATATATATATATTTATAAAGAAAGAAAGACTGAGAGAGATGTGAACTTTTTAAAACAGTGAAATTCATGAATAGATTAACATTATGTATCATCAAACGTATATAAATTATGGTACCTTTAGAATATCTTGAATGTTTTGCTTTGCAATAATACTGGTTAAAAAGCCACACATATTTTGAAGTAATATAAACACTGCTGGAATGTCACAATATAACTTAGGAAATTGTGAAAAAAAGAATTATGGTATTATATTTTTCAAATAACTGATACCTTTGTTATTAATTTGTTCCAGCTGTGAACAAGTTATGGAATGATCTTCCTAATCGAGTAGTTGAATCAATACAACTTCAAAAGTTCAAACTTGCAGCAAATGTTTTTATGTTGAACAGGCTGGCACAAGTCTTTTTATAGTCTACGTTGGAGACCTTGGGCTTATAGCATCTTGCTTTTCTAACTATGGGTTGTAGCTTGGCTAGTACTACTACTGATAATAATAATAATAATGATAACAATAATAATAATAATGATAATAATAATAATAATAATAATGGTAATGATAATGATAATAATAATAATTAATAATAATTATTATTAATTAATAATAATTGATAATAATTAACAATAATAAATAATGATAATAGTAATAATAATGATAATGATAATAATAATAATAAGAGGCTCAAGACAGCTTGATGTTACCCCTTTGAACGCCTCTTACTATATATTTTTTGCCTGTGGCGTTCATAATTTTTGTCTTTATTTTCAAGTTTCCCTTTTTTTTCTACAACTGTAAGCGCATTCATTAATGAAGAGTTCGCGTCCCCGGAGACATTTACAGCTTTCCTGTCCTGAAAAAGATGATTAAAACAGCTTCTTCCAACGTTTTCCGCTCGACGAATGTGGATCGAATACCTTATCTACAAACAGATACGGCGGAAGTTGTCGTTAAAAGTCTGCCAAAACCAGCTCGAATTTGAATTAATATTCGGTATTCTTATTCATAATGGGCGCACGTGAATGTGCAACGAGACAAAAAAGGCCATTAACTTGATGTATCGAAACTTCCACGTAATAAAATTCCCACATGTGAAACGAATAGAAAAAAAAATACAAAGGAAATAGAGTACAATAAGATAACCGTAATATAGGACATTAATTATGGTAAAACTGGAAATTGAGAAATATTCAAAAAGAAAGAAGAAGAAGAAGAAGAAGAGGAGGAGGAGGAGGAGGAGGAGCGAACCTCTTCATAATAATATGGAAGTATTTCGTAAACTTTAGTAGCCTCATTATTCATCATATTCTTAACAATGAAATTCCCCAATATATAATAGTAAAAATTGTCTAGTTTTTACATGTGGTATAGAAAAACTTCCAACTTGGTTTTACGTAAACCTGCTCAGAAATTTTTTTTTTTCTTAGCCTCATTATTAATAATCTT
This sequence comes from Palaemon carinicauda, assembly GCF_036898095.1. Classification (NCBI taxonomy): domain Eukaryota; kingdom Metazoa; phylum Arthropoda; class Malacostraca; order Decapoda; family Palaemonidae; genus Palaemon; species Palaemon carinicauda. The sequence goes on from NC_090739.1 coordinate 139,277,884, forward strand.
ATCAGTGCAAGTCCTCAATTTATAATAATAAAGATCGTCTAGATTTTACTTGTGGTTTAGACAATGTGCAACTGGGTTTTACGTAAACCTGCTCGAAAATAACTTTTTTTTTCTTAGCCTCATTATTAATAATCTTTTTATCAGTGCAAGTCCTCAATTTATAATAATAATAAAGATCGTCTAGTTTTTACCTGTGGTTTAGACAATGTTCAACTTGGTTTTACGTAAACCTGCTCGAAAATAACTTTTTTATCAGCCACATTATTAATAATTTTCTTAACAGTGCAAGTCCCCATTTATAATAGTAAAGATCGTCTAGTTTTTACATGTCGTTAAGCAAATGTTAAACTTGGTTTTACGTAAACCTGGTCGGAAATAAGTTTTTTCTTCATGTATTACTTTGGTCTTGTTTTGATATTGATGGAATCATTTTAGAGAATGAAACGCAGGAGATTATTATCCCATTCTCGGTAACGATTTTTTATTTATTGTCATGATTTTTTAAATATTTTCTATTGCAAGTTGAAGAATTTTTTATTTTTGTTTATTCCACTTTCATGAGTATTATCTTTAAAGTATAATTTGAAATTTATTATACATAAAGACAGAAAAATAAACATTTCCACATTTTGCCTAACGTTAAACCAAATGTTTTTATCAGAAATAAAAAACAGATATGGATTTAATAAATTTTTCATTTTACACCATTCATTGCAGTATTTAAAATATAACTAAGATTTATTTTTTACTAAAAGTTAATTTTTCCCATAGTTCTATTTGTCAAACAACGACTTTATATATATAAAAATATAAAAGAAGAAGAAAAGGAGACATCCAACCTGACAGACAGGAGACTCTTGAAACTCCCCCAAAGGTCAACCTCGATCTTATTTCTGAATCCATAGTCGCACACACGAAACCCAAATATTGGCCCAGGCAACTACCAACAGTCGAATCGAATCGCAAACTTGACTAATACTCCCACGTACATACTCCATTAATGTGCGTGTTTGTGCGTATGTGAGGGCGTGAGGAAAGGGGTGCTGCATACGTCAAAAGATTTATGCTCTTAAATTTGTGGAAAAATATTCAAACGAAATGAGCGCAGTAGCGTATCCAGAAATGGGGCATTGCGAGGTATAAGACGAGCGTTTGAAGGTATAGTAGTGATTACAGTATATTTTTTACTTTTTAGTGGTTTGTATTACACAAACTATATATATATATATGTATATATATACATATATATATATGTATATATTATACATATATATATATATATTATATATATATATATAATGAATAGACAATGTCTTGGTGGTGTCCAAAAATCGAAGATAGTTTTTATCCGGACAGGCTGTCCTGTAAATAGTTTTCAGGATAGCAGCAGAAATACATTTACGTTTCTCCATTTATTGTTTGATATCGAGCCCTGTATTTGTGTGTGCATATATATATATAATATAGTTATATATGTATATACAGTATATATATATATATATATATATATGTATATATATATGTATAATACATATATATATATATATATATATATATCTTTCTGATTGGGGATACCTTCCCGTGGTGAAAGGGTTTGACTATCACCATAATTAGCAAAGCTCAAAGCTGTACTAGTCAGGGTCAACCATACTGCGTTGTTTTTTCTACAGTGATAATGGCACAGCAGTCATTGCCACAATCATTCTTTAATTGGATTATCATGGATGAAACCTCTATACATTAAAACTTCCACAAGATGATTTGCATCATCCACCTACAGAGAAAACTCATGAGTCACGCGTCGAACTCCCATTAACACATAAACTACTGTTTCTGTGCTTTGATCCTCCTAAACAATTCTTCTTCACCCAAGGGGTTAACTACTGCACTATAATTGGTCAGTGGCTACTTTCCTCTTGGTAAGGGTAGAGGAGACTCCTTAGCTATGGTAAGCAGCTCTTCTAGGAGAAGAACACTCCATAATCAAACCATTGTTCTCTTAGTCTTGGGTAGTGCCATAGCCTCTGTACCATGGTTTTCCACTGTCTTGAGTTAGAGTTCTCTTGCTTGAGGATACACTCGGGCACACTATTCTATCTAATTTCTCTTCCTCTTGTTTTGTTAAATTGTTTAAAGTTTATATATGAAATATTTATTTTAATGTTGTTACTGTTCTTGAAATATTTTATTTTTCCTTGTTTCCTTTCGTCACTGGGGTATTTTCCCCATTAGGGCCCCTGGGCCTATAGCCTCCTGCTTTTCCAATTAGGGTTGTAGCTTAGCAATTAATAATAATAATAATAATAATAATAATAATAATAATAATAATGCAGTAGTTAGAATTATCGCCTAACCATCAACAACCGAATTGGTAAGTCCTGACTGAGGCTTAGTGGCTTTATTTTTAGTTCTTTAACCCAGTTAATTAGGTTCTCGGTAGCTATGCCTTTTATATTAGAAGTGAGTAATCAAGGGGGAAAAAAAATTCATGGACTGAGGACTTCCTTCCTGAAGTAGTTTTGAAAAGTGGATGGTTCACACTATCTGGAGCTACCTCCAATAATGGAGAAAGACGTATGTTATAGAAAACATAGAGATTTCATTAGTTTATATCTAATCCATTCATATTTCATAACACCATTTTTAGATTGTTTATCACCCGATGCCTTTGAATTTATGATAAGTAAATGAAGAAGCCATTTGCCTCCTGTTTCGAACCGACTCTTCGCAAATACTAAGGGATAGGTTTGCCTATTAGATCCCTCATACTTCGAAAAAGATTTGTATATTTTATATGAATTCGGACGCATTTCGTTTGTGGTTATATAATTTGTGTGTGTATATATATATATATATACTATATATATATGAATTTGTATATGTTGTGTATATGTATACATCTATGTATGTTTATGTAATATATATATATATATATATATATATATTGTATATGCTGTGTATATACATATACATGTATGTATGTTTGTATTATATATGTGTGTATATGTATGTATATATATGTATATATATATTATACTTATATATAATTATACTATTAATGTTACTATATATAATTACTATATATATATATATAGGCTGCTCTTGAAAACTAATAAAAAGTATCGTGCTCATGTACTGAAATGCATAAGAACGCTCAAGAGTCGAATTCACTTCCTATTTTTTTCATCCTCTACTTTGTCTTCCTTCACCGTATTCTCCTTCTCCTCCTCCTCCTCCTCCTCCATCTACTTGTCTTGGGGAAGAATCACCAGGAATAACATGACAGTGTCGTGTTCCGAGTCGAGACTGTGGGAAAGAAGTAAGCGGAAAAAAAATATATGACTATGGAGTGTGACAAATGAATAGCTGTTGGAGAAGTTGGAATAAAGTGTAACTTTTGAAACAAAGAGGTCTGTTTAATCATTTTAGAATTACCTCATGGTTTTTAATGTAGGTAGTGTATTGATTTGATATTAAATCATATAATTTCATGAAAAAAAAAAAAATAGAAGTTGTCTGTTAACCAGGATGAACATGAATCTTTTTTAAATGAAGTGAGAAAACTATAAATAACTTAAAGTAGAGCCGAGATAGATATGTATTAACATAACTAAAATGGAAAATAGGTTTATAAATACGATTTCCAGTTACGTAATTTTTAATGATATGTAAAAAATGAGGAAGACGTATTCATGAATATATGTTAATTTATGATAACGTTTTATTCTCTCTCTCTCTCTCTCTCTCTCTCTCTCTCTCTCTCTCTCTCTCACTCTCACTCACTCTCTCTCTCTCTCTCTCTCTCTATATATATACTATTATATTATATAGTATATATATACTATATATATATATAGAACTATACAAAATAACATAGTATACTTACTGATTGCAATTATACTTATTGATTGGTGTATGATCACATACTTCTTTGAAGCCGTTGCATAATGTCTCATAATAGTATGTTGTGTGTTCTTTAATATATATTTACTTACGGCTCAGGCTTCGGCAATTTTCTCACCAATTATTTTTTTATTAATTTTGTGTGTGCGTGCGTCATGAAATACTTCAAGTCGTCAAAATTATGTAGGTCCGACTAAAATTTCTCTCCTCTAATCATGGTCTTGGTGTTTTAACATTTCTCTTACTTTTTCCTGGTTTTCCCCTTTTGTCGTGTTTAACGAATCGCACCGTTCTGTTCGTTCTTTAGTTACAAGAAAGAGAGAGAGAGAGAGAGAGAGAGAGAGAGAGAGAGAGAGAGAGAGACTGACTCTTTCCCACCGCCACCATGCAAGTTGGACGAGCAACACGGCCCACTGTCATGTCGCCTGGCAAGAGCGGCCTGTTAATGGCATTTCACCCGTCAGCCACGACAATGCTAAGTCCTGTCACCCTCCACTTCTATTCCAGTCTTTTCCTTCTCTTAACGTGTTACGGACATGTTTTTTTTTTTCTCTCATTTTCATCTCATTTCGGTAAAACTAATTTTAGGCCTTTTCCATGTTAGGTTCGTAGTTTTGCTGTTTGTCCATGCGCGGTAATTGTATATTCAATACCGTCCTCTTTGATGGTTCGTTTTTTTGGTTATTTTTGTGTTGGAAGTAACATTAGAATTCCTCGTTCAAGATGATTCCTAAAGTTGTTTAATTCCATTTCTTTTGTGTATAGTAGTGTTTATTTTTTTAATCTTAGCTAATTGATTTCTTTTTAAGTGACACATGAAGCTGGATAATAAAATTAGTGACAGATAGAGTCATTTTAGACTGAATTTTTGGAGAAGACCACTATATGTATTTTCATATATTCGTATATTCATTCATTTATTGATAACCTTTATTCTAGTTTCCAACAAATAATTTGGTCTGGTTTTTTAAAACAACTCTTGATTGAGTTCAATTTTCCAGAAGAATGGCTCTCAATTACTTCAGATAATTGTTACAACCTTTGTATGTATTTTTATATGCAAATTTGTAACGAACTGTATTAATGATAAAATTTGTATTGGTTTTCATATCATCTCTTGGCTCTTTCTATTTGTATGGAAGTGTTTATGGTAAACTTATCTTGTCATTAGTCTTATTTTATCATTGGTTCGTAAGTAGTTGGATAATTATTTATAGCAAAATTAATATAAAAGGGTTCGTAATTATTTCTTGAAAATGAGACGATGAAGCAGCATTTTAGGAGACAACACCGTTTTGGTTAATTAGGAGAATTAAATGTGAGTTTTTTTTTTTTTAAGAAGAGTTTTATCCAGTGCCTAGCCCAGTGATTCCCAAACTAAGGGAAATTTAAAGCTTCCAGGGGGGGGGGGGGAGAAACAATTACACTACCTACTAACTAAAACAAATTAATTCTAAACCAGAAGAGCAAACAAAAGTCCTTTTATTTGTTGTTAACCGGCTCTATGGCTGTGCTTAGTTGTTACTAACTGCTCTTTATCCAATTTACTCTGTAATTATCTTTATCAGTATATTTGCACATTTGAAAAATAAATTAGTAAATAGTAAATAGTCTCAAGTGCGTTTTAATTACTCTTTCCCTCATACACATGAAGGGGGAAATCTGGATGGTTTGAACTGGGTGCAGGGGGGAAATGACAGAAAAAAAGTTTGGGAACCACTGGCCTAGCCTAATGGGGGTATCCCTGCTCTTTTCGTTCCCTTCATCTTTATTAGATAACGAAATATTTTAAGTCATGGGATGAGGCTATTTAGAGATGAAGGAATTTAAGAAAATATTTTAGTAGTTGGGAATGAGTAACCTTGATTGAATGTGACTATTATTATTATTTTTATTATTATTATTATTATTATTATTATTATTATTATTATTATTATTATTTTTATTATTATTATTATTATTAATATTCCTTTTATTATTATTATTATTATTATTATTATTATTATTCATTGGTAAGCTACAACCCTAGCAGGAAAAGCAGGATGCTATAAGTCCTAGGGCTCCAACAGGGAAATTAGCCAAGTGAGGAAAGGAAATAAGAAAATAAACTACAAGAGAAGTTTAAGAACAATAACAACATTGAAATAAATCTTTCATATATAATCTATAAAAACTTCAAAATAACAAGATGAAGAGACATAAGATAGAATAGTGTGCCCGAGTAAACCCTCAATCAAGAGAACTCCACCCCAAGGCTACTTATCTAATTGACCATGAACATTATGATAGTTGGGTTAGTTATTCAATAAGGTATTTTTGTATCAAGTGAGCTGCATATTTCAGTGCCCAGATGACCTAGTAACCGGTGATATAATGCTGTCGCGCATTATTAATAAACAAATGTAGTTTGCAGATGGTTTAAACAGGGCTGTTTAATTTACATGAAAGTTTCAGACCGCGTCTCCTGTCGAAATTATAAATAGTTCATGCTCCGATTCCAGTATTATTATTATTATTATTATTATTATTATTATTATTATTATTATTATTAAATGCTAAGCTACAACCCTAGTCGGAAAAGCAGGATGCTATAAGCCCAGGGACCCCAGTGAGGAAAAGAAAAAAAGGATAAATAAGATATTTTAAAAACAGTGACATTAAAATAAATATTTCCTATATAAACTATAAAAACTTTAACAGAACAAGAGGAAGAGAAATTAGATAGAATAGTGTGCCCGAGTGTACCCTCAAGCAAGAGAACTCGAACCCAAGACAGTGGAAGATCATAGTACAGAGGCTATGGCACTACTATCTGTATTTTCTCTATACAGTAGTAGCATATTCTTTACTGGCGTAAAGTTATATCTTTCTTTTACATGACGGTAGACGAAACTTACTTGTTTTGGCTCCGGAAAAAACTAAGACTAACATTACACACATCTTTAATCAATTAGCTCTTCGTTTTTAGTGATAAAGGCCTATCTTTTATTGCAATTGTTTCTAGTCCATTCATTCACTCCAGGGCCATCTTAATCTTCTAGTGACCCCAGGTGAAGGTAAATAGTCCAGCTTAACATTTGGATGCACGAGTAACAATGATATACTTCGGACCTTAATCATTTCTAACAATAGGTAATTCTTAATCAATCAGCTGTTTGTCATCTGGAGCCGGTAATGATAATAATAATAAAGATTTTATCCTTCAACAGAAGTCCATCACCGTCACATAATTTGAGGGCCATCATTATTTACGACGTAAATAAAACATAAGGATTTACTTAGCTTCGAATAATGATGAGACTGTTTAAAAACACACGGTTTAGCAGTGAACGCTTGTTTGGTAGTTATTATTAACTTATCCTTTTTCAGTAATCTTTATTCGGTTCATAAACTCCAGACCCTTTTGCCGTGATGCCAGAGAAAATTCTCAATCCATCAAACTTTTAGCTTGAAATAGGTAGTTTCATCAAAGTCCCTTGGTTGTGCAGCCTTGAAATAGGTAGTTTCATCAAAATCCCTTGGTTGTGCAGCCTTGAAATAGGTAGTTTCATCAAAATCCCTTGGTTGTGCAGCCTTGAAATAGGTAGTTTCATCAAAATCCCTTGGTTGTGCAGCCTTGAAATAGGTAGTTTCATCAAAATCCCTTGGTTGTGCAGCCTGGAAATAGGTAGTTTCATCAAAGTCCCTTGGTTGTGCAGCCTTGAAATAGGTAGTTTCATCAAAGGCCCTTGGTTGTGCAGCCTTGAATTAGGTAGTTTCATCAAAGTCCCTTGGTTGTGCAGCCTTTCCCCTCCGGAATAAATCAGCCATCCCTTCACATATAAAATGCATCCGGGTAAGTCATTTCTGGTGTGAATAAGGTTTATGAATTTAATTTGTTAAGTGATGCACGGGAATTTGATTACCTTTCATAATCATTGCTGGTTGGTTGTTCTTTGTAGTTGTGGAATGATCTTCCTAATCGGGTAGTTTAATCATTGGAACTTCAAAAGTTCAAACTTGCAGCAAATATTTTTATGTTGAACAGGCTGACATAAGTCTTTTTATTGTTTATATATGAAATATCTGTGTTAATGTTGTTATTTTTAGAATATTTTATTTGTTCATTATTTCTTGTATCGTTTATTTATTTCCTTCCCTCACTGGGCTATTTTTCCCTGTTGCAACCCTTGGGCTTATAGTACCTTGCTTTTCCAATTAGGGTTGTAGCTTAATTTATTTTCGATAAGTCTTTTTTTCCAGCTTAATGCAGTAGTGGGTTATATTTCTCCAATATTGTCAGAAATGGATTTAATAATAATAATAATAATAATAATAATAATAATAATAATAATAATAATAATAATAATGATAATAATAATAAGAGCATGAAAAAAAGATAATCAAGCTTCTGAAGGGTTTGTTCTCCAGAGTGCTGAAGATTCCAAGATGTTTAAGAATTTGTGAAAACTAATAATTTCGAAGTATCATTGATATTTTTGTTTCTTATTATATATTCGAAAATTTGCATTAAATGACCTTATGAATGTTGACCTGAAGTTGGAGTGCGTTAAGTAGCCAATCCAGATACTCGTAATATCCTCGTAATACCACAACAGCAGTATTATTATTATTATTATTATTATTATTATTATTATTATTATTATTATTATTATTATTATTATTATTATTATTATTATTAGCCAAGTTATAACCCTAAATAACTAATATAATATCAACATTTACATCAGCATGTATATCATCAGCAAAACAAAAAATACAACCGTAGCAGAAAAAAAAAAAAACTAATATAACACGAAGATAAACAACACCAACAAAAGGGAAAATATAACAAAAAGTATCAGTAGCAAATGCAACAATAGACAGCATTGTATGGATGGTTTAAATTTAGTACCGTTATTCCGCCCAATAATATAGAGGACAGTGGAAAAATAGGGTGAACCTGGGTTTGATGACCGCAAGCATAAACGTATAGTGTATTTACCTGCTGATCATCATCTTGATGCATGAAATAATATGGTTAACTTCCCTTTTTTCAATATATTATTATTATTATTATTATTATTATTATTATTACTAGCCAAGCTACAACCCTAGTTGGAAAAGCAAGATGCCAAAAGCCTAAGGGCTCCAACAGGGAAAAATAGCCCAGCGAGGAAAGGAATTAAGGAAATAAATAAATGATGAGAATAAATTAACAATACATCATTCTAAAAACAGTAACAACATCAAAACAGATATGTCCTATATAAACTATTAACAACGTCAAAAACAGATATGTCATATTTAAACAATAAAAAGTCTCATGTCAGCCTGGTCAACATATAAACATTTGCTCCAACTTTGAACTTTTGAAGTTCTACTGATTCAACTACCCGATTAAGAAAATCACTCCACAACTTGGTCACAGCTGGAATAAAACTTCTAGAATACTCTGTAGTATTGTTAAAGAAACATTATCAATACTGAGATCCGGATGTTGAGGAGCCACCGTCCTTGACCTACTTACAATCCTACTTTGAGTTTTGTTAGGATTATTATTATTATTATTATTTGCTGAGCCTACAACCCTAGTTGGAAAAGCAGGATACTGTAAGCCCAGCGGCTCCAACTGGGAAAATAGCTCAGTGAAGAAAGGAAACGAAGAAAAATTAAATATTTTAAGAAGAGCAACAACATTAAAATAAGTATCTCCTATATAAACTATAAAAACTTTAACAAAACAAGAGGAAGAGAATTAAGATAGAATAGTGTGCCCGAGTGCACCTAGTGTGCCCGAGTGCACCTAGTGTGCCCGAGTGCACCCTCAAGCAAGAGAACTCTAACAAATATAGAATGTAATGGCGTCATCTACGCGAGGTATATATAAAAATGTTAAAAACTAATTAGATATCCGCGAATTAATGAGTTTCTCTATTTTTTATACTGCAGCTCATGAAAATTAAAATCAATCAAATGAAATGCTGTATACATATGTTCATCGAAACGAAGAAAAAAAATCGCTCGCAACATCTGTTGTTTAATCACCCTACCGAATATTAAATACCACTAACTTTAAAAAAAGAAAATTAAGATATTCCGATTTATACGATAAATTAATACGCTGCAGATGCTTTAAATCTATCAACTCTCACAAAAAAAAATCCACAAACTATTTTGTTATTCCATATTGCGCATTGCACAACCATCTAATATTATTGCCCGGCCTTAACGCAAAAGTCAACAATGTGAAACCATTCATATTTCTTAGCGTTAATTACATTCTAATTAACTCCAGTATTTCATTGCGAGCTCTCTGGCACACCATAATTAAAGGGACCCTTAAAAGCAATATATTTAGATTTTATGGGAAAGTGATAATTTAACGAAGCAATCGGTTGGGTATATAGACATCTTGTTGCCTAAACGCTGAATTAACGTCATATTTTTTTCTGAGGAACATACTTAAAAAGCCTGAGGCTTACTTGCAACATTTGTAATTACTTGCTGTTACTATATTGCCTTACACGCCTCACTGTGACTCGTATTGACGCGCGCACCAGATTGCTAAAGTATGGTGTAAGTTTAGATAACGCTGGGTATCTCACATTGCGAGATGTCAATCCTTCACTTTGAATAGAGAGTTCGCTTGGCAGGATCGCATTAACTCGAATGGCCAAGTTTAAAGGTTGTTCATGAGTGGCAGAGGCAAGGGACAGTACATATGATCACCATGCAAGCATCCTCTCCATCCAAGCTAGGACCAAGGAAGGTCAGGCAATGGCTGCTGATGACTCAGTAGATATATCTATAGGCTCCCCCCTAACCCCCATCCTTAGCTCACAAGGATGGTGAGATTGCAGTGATCAAAGAAACTAACGAGTTTGAGCGGGACTCGAACCCCCAGTATGGCGTTCACCAGTCAGGGACGTTACCATATTGGCCACCACAACCCTAAGTGAAATACATAATTAAGGTCACCTGTTTCATAGGCTGACTTGTACGATACTAGTTTATTCATAATGTCCACGTAATTTAAAAGTAATTACATGTTTAAAATTACAAATAACTTGAAACCATGTTCGTTTTTTTCTCTTTTGGTCGACAGGTCATGAACACAATGAATACCTGAAAACTTGAAATAATTATTTGAATGATAGTAATATAAATAATCTGTTAATCGGTATAATGAAAATACATAAAACCAGTACATAGAAAAAGATTATAGTTACTATGACTTCTAGTCTATTTAAAGGCCGCTCATGAATGGCAGAGGCAAGGGACAGTGACATTGCCCTATCAAGCAGGACAGTGCCTTAGAGACTGATCATATTACATATGGTCAGCGCACAAGCCCCCTCTCCACCTAAGCTAGGACCAAGGAGGGCCAGGCAGTGGCTGCTGATGACTCAGCAGATAGACCTATAGGCCCCCCCTAAACCCCCTATCCTTAGCTCACAAGGATGGTGAGGTTGCAGCGACCAAAGGAACTAACGAGTCTGTGCAATCACCAGGCAAGGACGCTACCTCCAGGCCACCACAACCCCAAGCATTTTTTTTAAATCATCAGGAAACATTTGAAAACAGAAAACCTGTTTCATAAAGCGGTCTAAGATTTTAGACCTTAGACTTTAAAGTCTAAAATCTTTCGTGGGAACCTACGAAATGGTGTGAATGGAATGACATAGCAGGTATCCTTGGGACTTAACCTAATCTGGATTAACTTGAATGTTGATTTCATCTCTTGAAATCTGAATGACAGATTCCAACATTTGTGATCCAGGATTTATGTCTTTATGCTGAAGGCTACAGAAAGAGCAGTCCCTCTCTCTCTCTCTCTCTCTCTCTCTCTCTCTCTCTCTCTCTCTCTCTCTCTCTCTCTCTCTCTCTCTCTCTCTCTCTCTCTTTTTTTTTTTTTTTTTGGAAAATTCATAAAAAATACATTCACGAAAATAGAAATTTCGAATTAAATGAAATGTTTTAGTAGTTTACGCGACCTGGCAAAAATAGAAAAAATGTCTTAAATATTTAAAAAGATATGCACACACATACAAGAACTCCCCTCTCACCAGGGTATGACTACTCAATCTCCCCCTACCCGAGAAACGGGGAGAGCTGAGCTGACCGAAAAGTAATATATATATATATATATATATATATATATATATATATATATATATATATATATATATATATATATATATTTATATATATATATATATATATATATATATATATATTTATATATATGTATATATGTATGTATATATATATATTATATATATATATGTATATATATGTATGTATATATATATATATATATATATATATATATATATATATATATATATATATATATATATATACAGTATATGTATATTTATATTATATATATGTATATATATATATTATATATTATATATATATATATATATATATATATATATATATATATATATATATATATATATATATATATATATATATATTATATATATTATATATATATACATATATAAATGACGATTTTGTTTTATTTGACATCACACTAACCACTACGAAATAGACCCCATAATTAAGTAGCCCCCAGCTTCTACCATCTGGAAATTCAAAGATGAAGTAAATTTGGCCATTTGTTATATTTGTCATCAGATCATATTTCGGAACTAGAAAATAAATTAAAAGTATACTCACTATGAAAGCTTTGATTACTCGAGAATAAGAGTACCTATATAAACCATTACACAGACACACACTATGTACGTAATAGCCTATGTCAGAAGAATATTATTTTTATTTCCAGCAGCTATATTCTGTCAAAGGGTTTCTGCAAGCAAAAATGAAAAAAAAAATTATTATTTTGATAGTGATATTGATTATTATTTTCAATTGTGGTTGTTAGCTACAAAAATTCTTATTTTTTATGGTCTACAAAAATAAAAATAAAATACTTAGGGATCAACCTTAATGTTATTAGTTTTTTTAAAAATGACAGTGAGAAAATTCAGATTGAGAAAGGAGTTAGACAGGGAGACCCCATCTCACCTAAATTATTCAACTAAAGATATTATTTTGTTCAAGTGTTTGTGATGGCGTCCATTTTGATCAGTCTCTTGCTATTCCGTTTAACTGTAATTGGTGTGTATTAATTATTTTATAATTTGTGAATTGTGATTTTCAGGTTTAATGCTTTGCAGACTTTCGTGAATAATATTTTCGTTACTCGTATCTTGCGACTGTAATGCTAGAAAGGTTTCGCCATTTGCGCCGATGAAAAACTACCATTGAAACATTATCACTTCCACGTTACCACATTGTTAAAAAAAAAAAGTAATTTTAATTGGAAATTCTCTGTAAAAATATCCCGTTCTCAGCCGTATTTCAGTAAAATACAGGCGACCGTAATTGTACCCTACTTTATTTCTCTTACGGGTTGGTGACTGTAATATCACTCCTTAACGTCAAAATATCCATTTTTAAAACTGGAAATCCCTGACATCATTTATTCCAGGATGTTTACCTTTTTTACGGCAAATTTTCAATGGTACAGCGTTATACGAACATGATCCATAAAATATTTTCTCGGCCTGGCCTGGGCGACATGATTGCAAACGCATCCATAGCTATATTCAATTCTGATTCCAAAGGGTATTTTTGTGTCGTGGTCGGCGTGTTACATACATCATCGATGTCTGGCCTTTATCAGCTCCATCTAGCGAACATATTTTCGACGATTATTAATTTGGGTCTTATAATTCACGAGTCTCCGTATCAGGCAGGATCTAAGAGGGGCCTTTTAAAAATCCCGAGAACCATCACTATTAGTCACTCGCGGAATAAATACATGAAATGTCGTGGCCGTGATGCTGAAAAACGACCTGTGTCGGAATCGCCTCTAAACTCAGCTCGGGTAAAGGATGGTCAAAGCTACCTACATACCTATATACATGCGTACGGTCATACGTACATATGTGCTTACATACGTACATACATGACCCTTTCAGTGCGTTTTTCATCTATCTCATTGTGGTGACATCTGAGAATGAAAGAAGATGACGACTCTT
>NC_090739.1:139296829-139324329 GCF_036898095.1 Palaemon carinicauda
AAAAAGGACCGGACGATTGGTGGGTGTACGCCCAAGTAGAGGGTTATTATACATATGCAAATACACACACACATATATACATGTATGTGTGCGCACACAGGTTTGTGTACACCACCCCATGAGCAACTGCTAGTATGTATTAGTTAAAAATGTGTTAATTATATCATAAGGTATACACGGAAAACAATTAATTTCAATCATATCATTATGTACAATTACGCATCCATTGGTTTTCCATAATTATAAGAAACTTGTATATATTATAAGAATATATGTGTGATATATACGTGTGTATATGTATATATATATATATATATATATATATATATATATATATATATATATATATATATATATATAATATATATATATATATATGTGTGTGTGTGTAAACACAAATACACACACACACTGTATATATATATATATATATGTATATATATATATATATATTTATATATATATATATATATATATATATATATATATATGTATATATATATATATATATATATTATATATATATATATATATATATATATATATATATATATATATATATATATATATATATATGTGAATATATATATATATATATATATATGTGAATATATATATATATATATATATATATATATATATATATATATATTGAAGATAGATAATCATGTTTGCATATAAAAGGTATATATCTATTCGCTGATAAAGATAAGGCATTTATCTATTATGTTAAAAGGAAATCTACCCCTATATTGTGTTTATAGTTTACCAATTCCTTCACGATGAACTTCTCGTCAATCGTACCTTCCATAATTACGGAAAAAGTTTCGTGTTCACATCTTTACAACTCTCCCTTTCTCGAGGAATTCGTTTTATACATAACTGGGGTTTTTCCTCTTCCCATTTTTATCACTGTCCAACTCTTAAGGAGATTGCATTTAACAACTGTCCCGACCAAGTTTCTCTCCCTTGTCTGCCCGTCTTCCTATCTGTCCCTGTCTGTCTCTTGGCTTGTCTGCTAACTTATCAGTGTCTTCGATCATTAGTAGGTTTGTCTGTCAATCCGGGCGAATTACCATTTAACAAGATTCCGCTCAACATGAGGTGCGAAGAACATTAATACTCTCTTCCGGCGACGAGTCGAAGAGTCTTGTCCTTCTGTCCGTCCATCCGTCCGATCGACAACGTCTTCCGAGACTTAATTCGCGACTGAATTCAGCGCAATTTTTTTTCCGAACCTTAATTCACGACTGAATTCAACTTTTTTTTTCTTTTTATCGACATCTTCCGAAACTTAATTCCCGACCGTTTATATATATATATATATATATATATGTATATATATATATATATATATATGTATAGATCGACAACGTCTTCGACTTTATATATACGTATATATATATATATATATATATATATATATATATATACTATATATATATATATATATATATATATATATATATATATATATATATAGATCAACGTCTTCCGAACTTTAAATCTCGACCGAATCCAACGCAGTCTTTTTTTTTTTTTTTTTTTTTTTAATTTAAACAAATATCCCACGGACTGGTTTATCTCGACCTCTCATCTATGTATCGTCCCGTGGCGTCCACATCACCCATCCATTAATTCCATCATTTATTGGTGCTTCTCTTTGAAATGATGTGTTTATGTCTAGTGTTTTGGGGATTTTGTGGTCCTCTCATTCTCGTTAATCCTGCTTATACTGTCATTTCGTCGGGGGTATCAACGGCGCTATCTATACGTATGCATCTGTGATTCCGTTCCATTTTATGCCCCGGATTGACGATGCGATGAAATTGAAGAGAAGGAATAATTGGAGTTTGTTACTTCCTACTTCTTTTATCTTCTGGAGACTTCGTGAAATTTTGTTCTCTCTTAAAATGGGGTTTGGACAGTCGCACTGGCCACTAAAATATCACTTTCTTACACCAATAGATTATTATTTTCTTACACTGTTAAAAAATAGCTTAATTTTAATCGGAAAATCTCCGTAGCCGTATTTCAGTAAAATACAGGCGACCGTCATTTACCTTACTTCGTTATTATTTTTTCAAGGGTTGGTGACCGTAATATCACCATTTTACGTCAATATACCCGTTCTTAAAACGGCAAAGATCCTGGAATAAATTTTACTACGTATTTACCGTGTTTTGTTAATGAAACAAATAATGATTATCATTTTCTTACACTGTTAAAAGATAACGTAATTTTTATCGGGAAACCTCCGTAAAAATATACTTTTCTTAGCCTTATTGCAGTAAAATACAGGTGACCGAATTTTACCCTACTTTGTTATTATCTTTTACGGGTTGGTGACCGTAATATCACTCTTTTACGTCAATATATACGTTTTTAGAATGGTAAAAATCCAGAAATAAATGATGTCAGGCATATAAAAAATTTTCATTTTTTAAATGAAATTTTTTAACAGTGTACCGTAATTGGACGCATATGAAGGAACCTTCGTAATTTTTCTCAGATTCAACATATAAAATGCCAAGCGTATTTCTTAATTGATAATAAAGATATCTAACGGGCTAATAAGATTTCGCATCAAAGGGTAGATGCCTTGACTCAAAATCTGTCTGTTGTGTTTTAAATGTTATTTGTTTCACGATTTGACAAGCATAAAGGGCAATTCCAAGAATAATAACATATTCTTCAGGCATGCAATGTAATTAGTCAGGATAGAGGCATATTTTACTACCTTACGGCATATTTTTAGCTTCTTTTATTACAATATTGGCGGTCTATGAATCATAAACAATGATGGTTAAAAGGGGGATTGCACACGTTCACTTGAAGATTTAAAGGCCACTCATGAATGGCAGAAAAAAGGGACAGTGACATTGCCCTATCAAGCAGGACAATGCCCTAGAGACTGACCATCTATACATTTGATCAGCACCCAAGCCCCCTCCTCACCCAAGCTAGGATCAAGAAGAGCCAGGCAATGGCTGCTGATGACTCGGCAGATAGACCTATAGGTTTTCCCAAACCCCCCATCCTCAGCTTACAAGATGGTGAGGTTGCAGCGACCAAAGAAACTAAAGTTTGAGCGGGACTCGAACCCCAGTCTGGCGTTGACCAGTCAGGGACGTTACCACATCGGCCACTTCATAATTTAAAGTGCTGGAAATATACCACATACGTAAAATTATCCATAGACTCGATGTGTGGAATCGTTGTCACAAACAACTCATATTGCTAATCGTATCCTTGCATAAGTTTACATCTTTAGGTAACTTTAAATGGCACCGAGAACCATTGAACTCTTACCTATTTTATTATTGGGTAAAATGTCTCTCTCTCTCTCTCTCTCTCTCTCTCTCTCTCTCTCATATATATATATATATATATATACATATATATAGGCATATATATATATATGTATGTGTGTGTGTGTGTGTGTGTGTTTGTTTGTGTGTATATATACATGCAAATATACAGTATGTGCGTATTATATATATATATATATATTATATATATATATATATATATATATATATGGCTAATTCAATCTCGCAGGGTCGATGTTATTGGTTATTGTAGGGTTAGTCTTACTTAAATATGAACATTACGATCTAGTGACATGATGACAAGAGAGGGACAGTGATAGAAAAACCTGTGTCCTTGTCGCTATCAAAAAAGCTTTGGTAGTCATTTCATGTCATATGGTCAGAGCACTAATTTAGAAGTGATTGATTGATTGATTAATGAGGCTTTGGGTGTTTTTTCTTTTACTTTCTATATTTGGAAGACATACAATTTGATATGGTGAGAGTCACGTTATGCAAAAAAAAAAAAGAAAAAGAAAAAAAATGCATGAGTCTGAACACTAAAAGTGACTCATAATTGGCACAGGCAAGGGACAAGTGACAGCGCCCTCGCAGGACATTGCCCTAGATAGATAGGATCAGGGAGGGCCAGACAATGGCAGATGATACCTCAGCAGGTAGACCCATAGGCTCCTCCAGGCGCCCTCCCCCCCCCCCATCCCTAATTCACGAGGATGGTGAGGTTACAGACGCTACAAGAAACTAACGAGCATGAGCGGGTCTCGAATCCAAATCCTGCAGATCGCAAGGCAGGGGCTTTTTCGATTGGCGGACTCTCTCTCTCTCTCTCTCTCTCTCTCTCTCTCTCTCTCTCTCTCAGTTTTTATTCAATCCCACACCTGACTTTCAGCGGTGTCCCTACACCTGTGTTCCATGATTTTACGTTATTTTTTTCCTAGAATTGGTAATATCCTGAGATAGAATATGTTGAATGAATTAATTATCATTTTACTCTTTTTGAACATGATCTAATTTCTGCATGGATTCTTTTTTCTCTTCGCTATACGTTCTTGAAAGAATTTAGTTATTTCGGTTCAATTGCAAATTACAATTTTACTATTATAAATCTTGCTTTACTAATATCGCCCTTATTTTTATGAATAGTTTTATTATGTATTTCCTTACTTTTTTGATAATTGGTAAATATATTAATATTTTTTTCGCTTATTTTAATTAATCGGACTGGTGAAAAATTTAATTTCACATGTAATTATGTTGCATTTTATTTCAGTTGTAATAATTTTGAATTTTACACTTGTAATTAATTTGAATAATAAGTAAGAAATGTGCCACGTGCATCATATCAGATTATGGAGATCTGGTATAAAATATTAATAGGATTTTATTATATTGCATAATATGAAATCAGATGCTTGCAACAAGGATGAGATATTGCATGAAGTTATGATCATGATTGTCCTGAAACAAATAGCCAATGTAATAAGTGTAAAATGATTCCCTTGATAGTTGTAGGTATGTGGTAGGTTAGTGAATCATTTGAGAATATGTAGGTTCCATGTTCAAGTATCATTATGCTCACGGCTTGAGGGATGACGGTTAGCATGCGTTTTTTATATTCTTCTACGCTAATGATGATTTTTGCGCGGGGACACACACACATACACACACACAAACATATATATATATATATTATATATATGTATATACATATATTTATATCTGTTTTAGTATGTGGCCTAACCTAAACTAACCTAACCTAACCTAACCTAACAAACTAGATAGGCCACATACTAAACCAGAATAAAAAATGTAGGCCACATACTACACCGGCGCCTATATATATATATATATATATATATATGTATATATATATATACATATATATATAGTTATAGTTATCAGCAGCCATTCCCTGGTACATCCCGGTCCTAGTATAGGGAAGAGGGCCTTAGATGTTTTAACCATATTACTTTCTCTTTAGCTATTGTGGGGGCAGCGCTATGCTGTTCCTTGCCTCTGCCGCTCTTGAGACACCTTCAAAGCTTAAGCTGGTGAGTGGCAGTAAGGAGAGACCACCGATACTTGGCTGTAATGAGTAAGAAAGTTGTAGGTTATGACTGGACTTCTCAGAGTATGTCCTATAGTCAATTCTTTTTAGTGAGGCAGATTTGCACCGACTCGCAAGGGTGCCCTTTTAGCTCGGAAAAAGTTTCGTGATCGCTGATTGGTTGGACATGATAATTCTAACCAATCAAATAGCAGGAAACTTTTCCGAGCTAAAAGGGCAACGCTCTGAGTCGGTGCAAATGCGCCTCATTTAAAAAAATTCAGTATAGTATTATTGATTCACAACTATAATACTTGTTCTCTTCTTGGCTGTTAGTAATTTCGTAAAATAACTCCTCAGTATAAATACAACAAGAATTGAGCACTAACGGATTTATTTTGTTTATATTGATTTAAATACATAATTGTATGTAATCTCGTTGTTGTCCTTTTTTGTTTCATTTTCGCCGGTATGACATAATCGATTTTACTATTAAATTTTATGTGTTCTTTCCTATTCTGAGGAAGCTTGATATGCACGCTAACGTTTTTTTCTAAAGGTATATATATATATATATATATATACACACTATATATACATATATATATGTATATATATATGTATATATATATATATGTATATATATATATATATATATATATCAAATAAGCCATATATATTAACACATTAAAGTCTGGATTCTCTTAACAACCTCGAGATCAGAGCTCCAGGCGAAATCCTTCAAAGACTATAGTATCTGTCCGGCCGGGCTTCGAAACCTGGTCCAGGATACTTGTGTGACATTGACCATACCACTCAGCACAGTATCCTGGACCCGGGTTCGAAGCCCGGCCGGACAGATTGCTATAGTCTTTTGAGTGATTTCGCCTGGGGCTCTGATCTCGAGGTTGTTAAAAGAATCCAGACTTTGATGTGTTAATATATATGGCTTATTTGAAATATGAAAAACACGTTTAAATGTGCAAAATTTATCATATGTATATATATATATATATATATATATATTACAACAATCTTAATATTAATCATAACAAGAACGTTCGAGTCCCATAAACTCCGTTCAAGGCTCCTTTTTACTCACCATAAAAAGGGCATATTCGAAATCCCTAGCCTACTTCAAAAGTTATGCTAGTTTAAATTAATATTTCACTTATGACCTATTTAAGTGCAAACTGGACCTTGGTATCCTTTTATACATATTATAATTACAGGAATATACACCGATAAATGTTTTTATAATCCTGTGATAGGAATAATAACATTAAGAGTTATGATAATTTGGCAAGAAATATGCTGAATATGATCCGATTCTTTAATTGAGTAGAGAAATATTTGGCAAACGAGAAAATGAATTATCTATTTTAATTATTATACGCAAATTCTTCTTTTAAGCACCACTATGAATATCAGATAAGCAGCTTTCACTTTTATTTAATTAAAATCTATTTCCGGTTCAGATTAGCAAGAAGGAGAAGCTACTTTTATCTTAATAAAATCTATAATATTATCAGCTGGGTATGTTATGATCTCTTTTTTTAATTATACTTTCCCACACATAAATTTCCCATTTCTTGTTATCTCTTAAAATTTTTACGTAATTATGATATGCAGTTTGTTAACAATTTTTAAACAAAGTTACGATATCTTTGATTATACTTTCTCATACATAGATTTCCCATTTCTTGTTATTTCTAAAAATGTTATGTAATTATAATATGCAGTTTGTTAACAATTTTAAAACAAACTTACGATATCTTTGATTATACTTTCTCATACATAAATTTCCTATTTCTTGTTATTTCTACAAATGTTATGTAATTATAATATGCAGTTTGTTAACATACTCTTAAAAAAACAATATTCATAATCTTTATTATCTGGAATGATACATTTTTCATCACTAGCCCATTCTTTAATTCTGAAACCATTATAGATCTCGCATTTTATTATAAACAAATTTCTGAAAAATATTCTTTTTTACTTATCCCTCACAAGCGCAGTAATATATTTTCAATTGCAAGTTTTAACCATAAATATGTAAATGAATTATTTTATGATTACCATGATTGTTCGTATTGAATTTTCACAGTGGCTGGTGATAGATAATTGACGACAAAGCTTTCATTAGACGTCGTAACGAAAGGAATATTAAGCGTGATCATTATCGACCGCTTAATTATGTTCATTGCATAAACGCTGTAGGGGTATACTTGGGCAAGCTCTTCTTTCTTGTTTCTCTTCCTCTTTTTTTTTTTTTTTCTTTTTTTAAAGTTTGTATAGTTTATATGTGAATGATCTAGTTTATTGGTGTTGCTGTTCTTGAAATATTTTATTTTGATCGTTTATTCTTCTCTTAATGTTTATTCATTTCCTTATTTCCTTTCCTCACTGGGCTATTTTTCCCTGTTGGAGCCCTTGGGCATATAGCATCTTGCTTTTCCAATTAGGGATATAGTCTTGCTTGTAATAATAATAATAACAATAATAATAATAATAATAATAATCTCAGATAACCCAGATTATATAATAAGAATAATTGCATTTTCCCGCCAGTGTAATTGTTTGACGAGTAGTATCGTATAATTATCATACCCGGAAATATTAGGCAAATGTCAAAATTGAAGTATTCTGCGCCTGCGGTTTTCGTCTGACTCGATTATGATTGGCGTTTTGGTATAAGGAGGACCAGGGGAAGGGGGGTTGGTGGGGGGGGGGGGGGGTTGCTGTCAGGTACTTGGTTACAAGAATGATGAGGGGATGGTGTCATCAGGTGCTTGGTTACAAGAATGATGATTCTAGAGCACTTGGTACATACCTGCAAAAGGTGAGATTGATTGATTTAATCCTGAAATTTGAAGTTACATCTGTTCTCTTAGATGCCATGTAGGGGGGGGGGGGGGGCAAGATATACATCCGCTTTATATTATGATGGATATTTATTTTGGATGCAGTCATTATCGACAATAGTATTTGCCTTGAAATTTCAAGTGTGATTATGAAATGGCTAATTATAGGTTATTTTCAATATTACAAGTTCTGATAACATAGGTTTAACTATATACCACACACAACCGGCTCTGGGATGAAATAGCTTGCGAATGAGTGAAGATGGGGGATGGTGATAACATGCATTTGTGAGTCGGGAATGCGGGATATGTTATTTACTTGTCATTCATTTCAAGGGGTCGTTATACTTTTTTTTTTTGCCGTTCAATTGTATAGAGGAATACAAACTTCGAGATGTTGGATATTATACACACACACACACACATATATATATATATATATATGTGTGTGTGTGTGTGTGTGCGAGTGTGTGTATGTATGAATGTATGATACAGCATTTGGATTATGATAGTGTAATTTTTTTTTTTCTGCACCGACCTTGATTTTCTGTTAAAGGGCTAAGTTCTCTCTCTCTCTCTCTCTCTCTCTCTCTCTCTCTCTCTCTCCCCTTCTTGATTTAAGTACCAAGTATGTATATGGACGAACATCTAGATGTTAATGAGTATACATATTTAGGAGACAGTAAGTGTTTCCCCAGGATATGAGACCGAATATATATTGTGGTGTGTGTGTATATATGTAATATATATATATATATATATATATGTATATGTGTATGTGTATGTGTATATATATGTATTTATCTGTATATATATATATATATATATATATGTATATATATATTATATGGGTTTACAGAATTGTATGCAATATATATGTGTAGGTGCGTGTGTAATACTCGTGTATTTACATAAGTTTTATGTATAAGCGTTAATGTATATAATTATATAGCAAGGTAAAACAATTTATTGCATTTAGTTGATGGAAATAATAACTGCAATGACATTCCCGCTGATGTTATCTCGGAAGAAATTTCATCGTTTTCCCTCGAAAATCACACTTGACTTAATTTCCCTGTAGGATACAGCCAGAAAATTGAAAGCAGATTGATGAGTGTCCCTTTTTGACAATTCTAATTAAATGCGTCAAATTTGAAATGACAAGCGCTAAATCTCAGAAGGATTTTTTAACAGTATATGTTTGGTATAAAAGAAAAGTCATATAATAGGTGGCTATATTTTTCATCGCCAATTTAAGGTTGTCTTGGAGGTATCCTGTGCGATATGAATATTTCTCTATTTTAATTGATGTTAGAATTCTTATAATTTTGAAATTGAAGTTGATGAGGAAGTTTTAATGTTTTATGTTTAATTAGAATAATATGTCCAGGATGGAAGAGGAGGATTATACAGGGTGTCTCAAAAAATGTACTCACTCTTAGAATTATGAGAAAACCTTATGCGCGTTATCAGCATTGTCTGGACAATAATGGTCATCAATTTGAACATTTGCAAACATGATTCTTCAAACACATTTGTCTCATGTATTCGATGCTATTTCATTTCGCTCTATGTCCATAAATAAAGGTTTTCTCATAATTCTAAGAGTGAGTACAATTTTTTGAGACACCCTGTATTATAGTAACGCTTTATTTTACTGAAACTTGCAGTATTATTATTATTATTATTATTATTATTATTATTATTATTATTATTATTATTATTTGCTAAGCTACAACCCTAGTTGGAAAAGTAGGATGCTATAAGCCCAGGGGCTCCAACAGGGAAAATAGCTCGGTGAGGAAAGGAAACAAAGAAAAATAAAATATTTTAAGAAGAGCAACAAGATTAGAATAAATATAAATTATAAAATCTTTAACGAACCAAGAGTAAGAGAAATAAGATGGAATAGTGTGCCCAAGTGTACCCTCAAGCAAGAGAACTCTAACAGCTGCAAGCGGTGAACGAGAGTTTTATTATCTGCATTAATGAGTACATAATTATTTTGTACAGGGCAAAAATTTAAGAGATTGTCAAGTTACCTCATTCGCTTGTTGGAATATATATCGTTACTTGAACTTTCAACTAGAGTTAAAGATCACCTAGAAGTACGAGTAACTAGGAGTTTGAACTTTCACCTAGAGTTAAAGATCACTTAGAAGTACGAGTAACTAAGAGTTTGAACTTTCACCTAGAGTTAAAGATCACCTAGAAGTACGAGTAACCTAAGAGTTTGAACTTTCACCTAGAGTTAAAGATCACCTAGAAGTACGAGTAACTAGGAGTTTGAACTTTCACCTAGAGTTGAAGATCACCTAGAAATACGAGTAACTAAGAGTTTGTAATTTAAGGATCTCCTTTACAGCTAAGATAATGGTAAGTAACCCTGTCAATTCAAAGCAAAGAAACGATGTAGTTTTAATGACTGCTTCTATTGACTGATTGCGTAATCATTTGTTGAAATGACTGCCGTATTTTATCATTTGATTATGTCCTATTTTTTTCATATTTAAATGACATTAAATTGACTTTTACCATTATTTTTATTTATTATTATTATTATTATTATTATTATTATTATTATTATTATCATTATTATTATTATTATCATCATCATCCTATGGAATGCTTACTGTAAAGTCATGGTAGTAATCGGTCTGAAGGAAACTGGAAAAGTGGAAGGAAGTCGAAGTGGCTAATCGCTGAATTCTGCCAGAAAATCAACACTTGTCAGGCATGATTTTTTTTAGAATTTTTATTCTGCTGTGTTTTCGTTATCAGTTAATTTATTTGCGCTGTAGTAAATAAATTACGTTTAAAGCTGAAGGATTCTTTATCTCTCCTTTTAAGAAAGGAAAAGGCATAGGTTTAAATGGTTTAAATGGCCGCTCATGAATGGCAGAGATAAGGAACAATGACATTGCCCTATCAAGCAGGACAATTCCCTAGTCACTGACCATATGAATACCATATGATCAGCGCCCAAGCCCCCTCTCCATCCAAGCTGGGACCTGGGAGGCCCAGGTAATTACTGCGGATGACTCAACAGATAGACCTATAGGCTCCCCCAAACCCCCCGTCCTTCACTCAGAAGGATGGTGAAATTGCAGCGACCAAAGGAGCTAACGAGTTTGAGCGGGACACGAACCCCAGTCCTGCGTTCACCACTGAAATTTGAAAAGAAAACTGATTAATCTGATGAATGTTGATCTCTAGATTGTTTCTGAGTGATGCTTGGCTCACCTTCAGTAAAACCAAGTTATAAAAGTCAAATCATGCCTGAAATAATTTCAACCCCCAAAATACTGATCAATGAGGGAAACTGAATTTTATTATTGTGGGAAAAAATGAGTTCAATTAATAAAACTGAATTCAGTTGCCCCCTTTTAAAAAGCTAATTCTCATCCTTCTTTTATATATATATATATATATATATATGTGTGTGTGTGTGTGTGTGTGTATATATATATAGATATATATTATATATATATGTGTTATATAAATGTGTGTATATATTATATATATTATATATATATACATATATATATATATATATATATATATTTATATATACATAAATGTTTTTTTTGTTTTTGCAATCGGGCCTGCACTAGTGAAGGACATGAAATTTTCCCCATCACAAGTTTTTTTTCATGAAATAGATTATTGCCACCTCAAACTATCTATCCTCTTTACATGCCTAGTCCTCTTCTAATCCTTCCTTTATCCTAATAAGTGTTAGTCCTCATCCTTTAGCCACCCATACTTGAATTTCTTTTGGGCGTGAGTGGGTGCTCAAGAATAGGTGGGTGTGCTCAGATGGATAGACATGTGGGTGGAGGTTGATGTTTGGTGGCGTCCTTGCCCTTACCCTCCCCCCCCCCACCTCTCCCCCCTTTTCTCTCTTCTTGTACATCTCTCTCTCTCTCTCTCTCTCTCTCTCTCTCTCTCTCTCTAATATATATATTTATTTGTTTATTTATTTATTTCTTCTCTCTCTCTCTAATATATATATATTTATTTGTTTGTTTATTTATTTCTTCTCTCTCTCTAATATATATATATATTTATTTGTTTATTTATTTATATCTTCGTCTCTCTCTCTCTCTCTCTCTCTCTCTTTCTCTCATATATATATATATATATATATATGTATATGTATAATATTACACATTTATTTCTTTGTCCATCCCTCTTCTGTTTGTCCATCTCTCTCTCTCTCTCTCTCTCTCTCTCTCTCTCTCTCTCTCTGTGCGGTGACGTCGTCGGAGCAACACCCAACCAATGACATTTGTGCTCGTCTCAGGACTTGATCTTGCGTCATTAGCATTTGATGCGTCATCTGTGGGATTGCCTGCCAATTAATTTACCCAATCCGCCTGTCATTTGCCCTTCGGGAATCAATCCCAATATATTTTTTTTTTCTTTTTTCGCGTCCGGATTTTCCCCCGTTTCTAAATTCATCCTCCGTGATTTGTTTAATTAGGTCTTGACAGGAATACTGGCACCACGCCTTTTGTCGAGGGGGAGGACATTCTTAAGGATTATTTATTTTTCCGGATTGGGGATCCTCTTTTTTTTTCCCAGTTATTATTATTGTACGTGTTCAGCTGTGTTGCTAATGTCATGCGTGTTATAATGACTCTTGTGTTTTGCTCGTGGTCCATGTCTCTGCAATTATTGAATGTTTTTTTTTTTTCATTGCAATATACGAAAGGAAAGGTCATGGATATTCGACAGTCAAAGGGCAGGTTATCGTGAAATATTCCTAAAATCAATTCTCCTGAGGGCCATATACCTTTGCAATTAGCGTTTGGGTTTTATATCCAGCGATAAATAAGGAAGCTTTCGAGCAGTACGTAAAGTTAGGGATTATTTTTCATCAAATTGTAGGTGTAGCTTCGATGCACAATAGAAGGTCCATCTCCTTTTGGCGCTATGGAACAACGAATATTACATAATATACAGAAAAACTTTCCATTTTTATCGCTTCACTGATCTCGTCATTGTTTTTTAAAGTTCTTACTTACTTACTTACTCACTTACTTACTTGGTTAATTAATTACTTTCTTACCTACTTACTTGCTTAATTACTTACTTATTTACTTACTTACTTACTTACTTGCTTGCTTGCTTAATTACATACTTACTTACTTACTTAATCCTCTGACGCCCACATGATGCATAGGGGTCTCGATGAATTCTCGTCATATGTCTCTTTCCTGTGCCATGTCTCAGAGCTCTACTCAATTCTCAGATCCAACCTCCCTGCACATTGTCATCAGCCACGTTTCTCTTGGTCTACCTCGTCATCTGCCCAGCGGCTTCTATTCAGGTACATCCTGGACTAATTCATCCTACCTTCTTAAGTGCTGATTAAAAATCCTGTAATTGAAAATAAGGCGATGTTCATGTGGATAATCTGCATTGTCTTTTGGTTTGATGGGGTATTAGTATATTGTCCTGTGGCTACTTTCTTAGGAGAAGGATACTCCAAAATCAAACCATTGTTCTCTTGTCTTGGGTAGTGCCATAGCCTCTGTACCATGGTCTTCCGCTGTCTTGGGTTAGAGTTCTCTTGCTTGAGGGTACACTCGGGCACACTATTCTATCTCGTTTCTCTTCCTTTGGTTTTGTTAAAGTTTTCATAGTTTATATAGGAAATATTTAAATGTCATTGTTCTTGAAATATATTATTTTTCCTTGTTTCCTTTCCTCACTGGGCTATTTTCCCTGTTGGGGTCCCTGGGCTGTATAGCATCTTGCTTTTCCAACTAGGGTTGTAGCTTAGCAAGTAATAATAATAA
This sequence comes from Palaemon carinicauda, assembly GCF_036898095.1. Taxonomy (NCBI): domain Eukaryota; kingdom Metazoa; phylum Arthropoda; class Malacostraca; order Decapoda; family Palaemonidae; genus Palaemon; species Palaemon carinicauda. The sequence goes on from NC_090739.1 coordinate 139,310,883, forward strand.
TGATAATAATAATAATAAACTTGATAAGGAGTTCAAGGTCTAATGTAATGATCTAGGGCTTGTAATCATTATTTTGTTACGACGATGTCTTCCCTCAGTTTGCCCATCATAAAAGGTCTGCTTCATTTGGGTATCTCGATAGGGTAACAATATCTTTGCCATAAATTAAGGCAGTCTTATTTATTTTTTAAGTATCGGGAAAGCAATTTCGGTATGGTTGATGTACATTTGAATATTTTTTTTTTCGTTTTTATTTTCGTTAACCGATTTGGCAATATATTGCATAGCGATATCTTCTAGGGTACTTGTTAAGCCTATAATGTTCTCTTCAACGTTAGTTAATCGATCTGTGAAATGAACCATCACTTGGAACAGCTAACCCTCTATCATTGCTTGGTGTATTTTGCATGTAATCTATTGGGGGGCGTCATTAAGACCTATGAACCTTAGGAGTCAGGTGAGAGCAGGAATGGGTCCCGCGTGTCCCCAACAATTAACTGAGGAAAGATTGAAATAAAAATATTTCTTTATGAGGAAAATGTCGATGAGTAATTACTTTTGACCTTTTTGTACAATTACATTTCCTTAATGGTATTTTATTCGGGAGATTAAGGTTGAATCAAACCATTGATCTCTAGTCGTGGGTAGTGCCATAGCCTTTGTACCATGGTCTTCCACTATCTTTGGTTAGAGTTCTCTTGCTTGAGGGTACATTCGGCACTCGGCACACTATTCTATATAATTTCTCTTCCTCTTCTTTTGTGAAAGTTTTTATAGTTTATATAGGAAATATTTATTTTAATGTTGTTACTGTTCTTAAAATATTCTATTTTTCCTTGTTTCCTTTCCTCACTGAGCTATTTCCCCTGTGGGGGCCCCTGGATTTATAGCATCCTGCTTTTCCAACTAGGGTTGTAGCTTAGCAAATAATAATAATAATAATAATGATGATAATAATAATAATAATAATAATAATATTGATAATAATATAAATAATAATAGTATTCCTGGAATTCCTTTTTTGGAAGGAATGAACTGAAAATGTTTTTAAGTGTTTTTTACTAGACGTCTTATGTTCTTACTTGTGAGAGTATGTTTAGCGTTTTAATAATGATTATTATTGTGCTGGTTATGTCCTCTGCTAAGAATTAAATTTTCGTATCTTGTGATTGAATGATGTATTCTGGTCCGTGTATACCTTTTGACTTTTTTCATTATTGTTTTAGTTTTATTCATTCACATACAAACTAACATATATAATGTCCTAATTCATGGATACAGATGTGTGTTGTACGTCAAGGTAAATGAACTCAATATTCGTGAGATTTCCACAAAAACCTATATCTCAGCATGTTATTGTAGCAAGATTGCATTTTGGTATCGAAGGGAGTTGAGTTGCCTTTGGGCGCTGGAGTTGACAAGTCCCTCACCTGAGAGGGTAGCTGTGTACGTGTACTTACGAAGCAACCTTTTGTAGTAAATGAAGAAAACCCATATTCCGACGTCTCATTATCCGTCTACATGGGCCCATATATATATATATATATATATATGTGTGTGTGTGTGTGTGTGTGTGTGGTTGTATGTGGTTGTGTGTGAGAGAGAATTTAGATTATCTTCCATTCGTTAGATATGTTGCTACAATTTTTTTTACCTCGCAATGTAATTATGTTTTTGCTATATTAAACAATGCCAGTTTGGTTTGTAGGGGGCTTCGGATTACCTTTAGTCAAGACCACTAAACATTAAAATTCACCTGACATAAAGCCCAAGACATTTTTATATTCTCAACTAATGATAGATGTAGTTATAATTACTGATGATTATGATGATAATGACATTGATAGCAGGTTGTAAGAAAGAAACTGATGAAAATGAGTTGCTTGCGAACAAAGTTGAAGGGGAAGATGTGTTGTGTGAGTAAATGATATCAGTATCAAAATATCAGTATCAGTATGAAAGATTAGCTGAAAGATGTAATTGTATACTGTAGTGTACATGCGGCACGTATTAGCTACTGCTTCTGTTATTACATATACTTGTGTTTTTTATTAGAATGCACCAGTGTTTGTTTTCTTCATACATTTACTAATAGCGCTGCTATTAATGCTAGAAATTTTTTTTATTGCTAACGCGTTTATTGTTTTGGTTATTCCTGCCTTACATTTTGCCCTTTATGATTAATTTAATAATAGTGCTGCTATTACTGCTAGAAATTTATTATTGCTAACGCGTTTATTATTTTTGTTACTCCTGCCTTATATTTTGCCCTTTATGATCGAGCTCCTGTTACTCATGAATACGATACATTTTGGGAAAGAAAGACAATAAACTAATACTTCTTATCATGATATAAAGGAATATGTAGAATACGGGGCAGAGTTACATCACTCTTGTAATACGTTACCTTATAATTTGGATAAGCCAAATCTGCATTAGGTCACTAGGTTGCTTTTGCTTTCGAGCATTTGCATAAATGAATTCCAGACGAAAATATCAGATATTAGATACAACCAAGAACAGCCCCCCCCCCCCTTTCTCTCTCTCTCTCTCTCTCTCTCTCTCTCTCTACTGAAAAGATGAACTTAAATCTCTTTTAGTAATGTCCCCCCCCCCTCTCTCTCTCTCTCTCTCTCCTCTCTCTCTCTCTCTCTCCTGAAAAGATGAACTTGAATCTTTTTAGCAATGTCCTCTCTCTCTCTCTCTCTCTCTCTCTCTCTCTCTCTCCTGAAAAGATGAACTTGAATCTTTTTTAGCAATGTCCTCTCTCTCTCTCATCTCATCTCTCTCTCTCTCTCTCACACTGAAAAGATGAACTTAAATCTTTTTTTAGCAATGGCCTCTCTCTCTCTCTCTCTCTCCTCTCTCTCTCTCTCACGAAAAGGATGGAGAAAATAGTAGGTACCCAAAAGTGTGCAAGAGGATTATATGAGAAAATGGGGGGTGGCGCTGGGATTGTTCTGAAAGGTGGGGTTGTGAATCCACGGCAGGTGTTGGGATGGTTGCTCAAGTCTTCACCTGCCGGCCGTCAGAGAGAGAGAGAGAGAGAGAGAGAGAGAGAGAGAACAACGGTACATTTAATGTCGAGAGACGAGAATTAATTCAGCCTTTGTTTACCAGTTCCGACGGCCACGCGTGTGTGTGTTTTATTCTCATGTCTTGTATCGATCTGTTTCTTTGTATTCTGACCGTTTCTGCTATTGACTCCAAAGTTTGCCATTGCGTTGCATGTGCTGTTTAGGTTATTGCCGCTTCTGGAAATGTCATGTTGCCTATGTTCCCCTTTTGGTAATTCCATGGTAATTTTTATTTCTTTTTTTTTTTCAGCTGCGTCAGATTTATAAAAATGTAGTGTTATTATATTATAATTGTAATTGCTTGAATTTGACGTCCAATGGAAATGTGCTTTCTTTGGAAGCAGTAGGTTGAAGTTTATTCAAGGATTTTATTATGAAAGTAAAAGTAGCATTCGAGAAGATGTGATGATTTTATAGAAAGAAAAAAAGCACTGGGTTGAAGTTAATTCAGTGTTTTTTTTTTTATAATAAATGTAAAAGTAGCATGTCGTGAAGATCGTGATGATTTTATAGAAAGAGAAAAGCAGTAGGTTGAAGTTTATTCAAGGATTTTATTATTAGAGTAAAAGTAGCATTTCGTGAAGATATGACGATTTTACAGAAAGGAAAAAGCAATGGGTTGAAGTTAATTCAGTTTTTTTTATGAGTAAAGTAGCATGTGAAGATATGATGATTTTATTGAAGAGAAAAAATTAATCGGAATTTATCGAATGCATTTTAGAGAAAAGAATTCATTAAACGCATGGCTTGGGCAAACTGCTTATGTCTATGTAATCTAGTTTGAACGAGTATCCACTTCATGTACCATCCGAACATTTCTTTTAACATAAGGTACCGATTTATGAAATATAGTAAGCAAATGTGAAAAGAATTTTGGTAAAACTTGTTATTTATTTCCATTGGTCAAAAGTACTTGCTAAGAAATATATATATATATATATATATATATGATTGTGTGTGTGTGTGTGTGTGTATTATATAGCCTATTCATATTATACTTATTAATTGTATCTATGATAGCCTCTATATATATATATATATATATATATTTATATATATATATATATATACACATTCATATATATATATATATATGTATATATATAAATATGTTTAAGATATATATATATATATATATGTATGTATATATATATATATATATATGTATGTATATATAAATATGTTTAAGATATATATATATATATATATGTTTAAGATATATATATATATATATGTATATATGTAAGTATGTTTAAGATATATATATATATATATATATATATATAATTTTTTGGCTAAGTGTTCGATATATGCTAAGCTTTAGATTCAATCAAGATATATATTTTTACCTACTCGTAAATGTCTGTTGATTACTTAAAGTATAAAACTAAAAAGAAATTATGTTCTACCCTCTGTATACTGGTTGCTGCTTGCTACTGTTTATTCACATCTTGCATTTCTGTTGTTTTTAGGTATCAGATACCTGTAATAATGCTCTGTGAATAATACTCGAATCAAATCTCTCTCTCTCTCTCTCTCTCTCTCTCTCTCTCTCTCTCTCTCTTCTTGTCTTTAACGTAAATACAGTTCCAGCATCGTTCAATGAGTAATATCATCTTTGGCAAACTGCAATTCTTTTTCACTTATTATTTTATTCATTCATGGAAGGTGTGAAGGAGGTTATGTATACACTCAAATTTGTTTGTTTTGACAATAAGATTTTTTATATCTATTCCCTATAAATGAAGGATGCATCTGTCATGTGGTGGCTAAAGTGACAAGTTCTTTTAATACACTGAGATCAGCATTCCGCTGTATATTTCTTATAGTTTTAATGGATATTAGTTGATTAGTATTTTTAGTATATTTATGATGATGGTGGTGATGATAAGATTATTATTATTATTATTATTATTATTATTACCTCCGCCAACGAAGTTGGGAAGCTTCCTGGCTAACAATTTTAATCTTAGAGTAATGAAGCTTGCATGGATTAACTGTTATGTAAAAAGCTGGAAATGATTAAATTTTGGAAGGTCAAGGTCACGGTCAAGCAAAATGTCCAATTCACGTAATCAGCCATAAGTTTGAACATCGTTGTCACAGAGAGTTCAAACTTGGTTCATATTAAGTGTATGAAAATCCTCGCCAATTAATGCATGTTAAAGTCGATGGTCAAGGTCGAACAAAAGGTCGAGTAATAAGCTGCCGCTGCGGAGGTCTGCCCTCAACTTTTATTGTTATTGTTGCTATCATTTCATTGTTAACATGTTTAAACTTACCTTGGCAAATATTACAAATAATATACATTTCTTGGAAAACAGAAACATAAAATAAGTAAATGTTAATACAAATTGAAGTTGACAACGAAAATATTAGGCTCAACTATCCGCTAAAATAAAAAATTAATTATAAGAGTGTTTTTTTTTTTTCTTTTTTTTTCTTTTTTTTTTTTTTTAATACTGAAATTGTGCCCTGTGTTTATTATAGTATGTCATTCATTACGAACATTTTCGTTTCCTAATCTCTGTTGCAACTCCGCAAACTTTGAAATTAGGGTAAATTACCTCTCTTCAATGTCACTAAACTAAAGGTAGTTACCGTGGAGCATATGCCAGTGGAATATGGCATTCATTGGTAGTATTCTATATAAGTATTTATCGAGACACTATTCTATACCTGGAATGAATTAATCACCCATCCTAGAAGAACAGCTCTCTCTCTCTCTCTCTCTCTCTCTCTCTCTCTCTCTCTCTCTCGCACATAAAAGCAAACACTCATTTTATATACACACACAGACACACATATATATCTATATATATATATATATATATATATACACATACATATATACATACATACATACATACATACATATATAAAGAAAAGCCATAAAGATTTGTTTACATAAACCGAGATTAAGTAAAATTACGAAATGTGTATCTGTTGATTTCACACACACAGTTCTTAATTTTCTTTATCACATTGCAACATTTACATCATTGAGGGAAATTCCCATGGACACCCAAGACAAGTACATTTTGGAACCGTAACTTTCTCGTAAGAAGTTTGAGTTTGCAAGCATCCAGCGTTACTAATAGCACAGTGGACAGGCTTCTTGTATACAATAACAGCCTCCCTTCCACCCTCTATACCATCCCTCCAACCCGCTCCTATCTGATGCTAGTTAAGGGCATATATAACCCGCCCCGATAAATATCTGTGAAATAGGTATCTCGAGCTCAGATACATTGTAGACTAAGCCATTTATCGACCTAGATATAATGGGTGGAAGACCGCTAGTTATGGGGATTGGGTCGGACTAGTCCATGAGTACCATGCACATACCCCTCCTTCTCACCCCTCCGGTCTCTTTTCTTTTCCAGATGGATCAGTGAGAAAAAGAAAAGGACGACTGTAGTAGATAGATGCCACGAGATGAGGGCAAGGGGTTGGGGGGGGGGGGTGGAATTCTTGAGGAGGGGGTGAGAGAGGGAGGGGTTTTATTTGAGTATAGGCCAACCTCATAATTTCTTTGGCACAGTGTGTGTATAACGGGCCAATAACTCGCTCATAATGAGCCCTTAAGGCGACGCGCGAGCCGCCCCTGCAATGTGTAGCCCCAATATCATTACTTCGCCAAAGATTCAATATTACATTCTCTCCATTTGCGCACGTCACGAGATATTACAACAGGAAAATGATAGCCACCCCGTTATGATTCTTCCTCGCTTCTAGCACCAGTTATATAAAGAGAAAAAAAAAAGATAAGAAAGATAAGATAGGAATAAGTCCGAGGAATGAGAATCTCTGGGAGCCATAAGAAGAACTGGAACGGATATCTTGAGAGTCTTCTCCGTCGTCTGGAATATTGCGAGTTTTATTGCAATTCGCGATCCAGGTCCGTGATCAGCGAGGCCTCTCTGTTAATTAGCTGCAGGTTTTGTTCATTATTTCTATTTTTTCATTTGGTTTCATGAATTTCGCTGTGATCAGCAAAGCCTCTCTGTTAATTAGCTGCGGTTTTGTTCTTTATTTCTATTTTTCAATTGGTTTCATTAATTTCGTTGTGATAAGCAAGGCCTCTGTTAATTAGCTGCGGTTTTATTCTTTATTTCTATTTTTCAATTGGTTTCATTGATTTCGTTGTGATCAGCCAGGCCTCTCTGTTAATTAGCTGCAGGTTTTGTTCATTATTTCTATTTTTTCAATTGGTTTTATGAATTTCGTTGTGATCAGCCAGGCCTCTATGTTAATTAGTTGTGGTGTTGTTCTTTATTTCTATTTTTTCAATTGGTTTTATGAATTTCGTTGTGATCAGCCAGGCCTCTATGTTAATTAGTTGTGGTGTTGTTCTTTATTTCTATTTTTTCAATTGGTTTTATGAATTTCGTTGTGATCAGCCAGGCCTCTATGTTAATTAGTTGTGGTGTTGTTCTTTATTTCTATTTTTTCAATTGGTTTTATGAATTTCGTTGTGATCAGCAAGGCCTCTCTATTAATTAGCTGCGGTTTTGTTCTTTAGTTCTGTTTCTTTAATTGGTTTCATGAATTTCGTTGTGATGAGCAAGGCCTCTCTGTTAATTAGCTGTGGTTTTTGTTCTTTATTTTGATTTTTTTAATTGGTTTTAGGAATTCCGTTAGATTAATTTCAGTTCTTAAGCTTGCTTGGTAGTTCACGTTCCATCGAAACGGATAATTCCAAGAAAAAAAAATCCAACTTTCATGACACTTGCGAAACCTTTATGTTATATGTTGCATATGCAAAATAATTCTCGGTTTTACGTTTCTCACTAATTGTAAAAATTATATTATTATTATTATTATTATTATTATTATTATTATTATTATTATTATTATATAATGACGAGTATCCCATAGAACTTGAGTTTTTTTCCTAATCTATGTTATCTCTTGAATATTTTGAGAGAGAGAGAGAGAGAGAGAGAGAGAGAGAGAGAGAGAGAGATAATTGTTATTCCATAGAATTTCTACCAAATCTTTTTAATCTTACATTTATCTATCGAGGTTTAAGCTTCTAAAGGAGAGACTTGGAAAAAGTTCTCTTGCTTAAGGGTGCACTCGAGCACACTATTCTATCTCCTTTCTCTTCCTCTTGTTTTGTTAAAGCTTTTATAGTATATATAGAAAATATTTATTTTAATGTTGTTACTGTTTTTAAAGTATTTTATTTTTCCTTGTTTCCTTTCCTCACTGGTCTTTTTCCTCTGTTGGAGCCCCTGAGCTTATAGCATCCTGCTTTTCAAACTAGGGTTGTAGCTTAGCAATTAATAATAATAATGATAATAATAATAATAATAATAATATGTGTCAGTTATATAATTCCTCATTTCTTGCACTGGCTAGTACAGTGGTAACGTGTTTGCCTAGCATTTCGCATGGCAAGAGATCGATCCCCGCCCAGGACCGTGAGTTTAAGCTGTTTACTGGGGAGGCCACTGCTGTGGTAGGGCACCACAGTGGGGGGTTGGGCTTGCCCGGCTGACGTTCTGGTGAGCATCTATTCTGATGGAACTGGAACTGAAACCAGACACCTTTAACCTTTAATATTATTATTACTGATGTACTCATTCTGTCAAAAGTAACCAAGAAATATAATATGGGATGAAGATTGTAAATTCCTATTCGTGGACGGTACGTACCAATTTGAAGCATGAAATAATGTATCTTTATTTAATCAATTCACATTTGAGCTAATAATAAGAAAATTAGCCCTAGCTGAACATCGACTGTTCTACCCAGAGACTTCGCTTATTATACAGATGGTGAAAAACGGATATGTAGTAGTAGTAGTAGCGGCATTAGTAGTAGTAGTAGTAGTAGCAATAGTATGATGACGCACTTACTTATGGAATCCCTATATTTGAAAAAATGTGGAAAAGTTAACGTTAGAAGGTCCAATCGATTACAAATTTTTCCCAGTTTTAGTTTAGAAGGGGTTTTGTATCTTACTGGGTATCTGGTGAAATTCAGGTGTGTGTATGTGTGTGTTTATATATATATATATATATATGTATATATATATGTACAGTATATATATGTATATATATATATATATATATGTGTGTGTGTGTGTATATATATATATATATATATATATATTAACCTAACCAAAACAAACCTAGTCACCAGGTCGTTAACTAATTGGAGATGTTGGACCCACCTCTTAATTAATGGCATATTTCCGATAAGATTCATAGTCAGAATCGCTCGAGAGACTGAAAACATAACATAAATATGTTCTAAACTGTTGAATGCAGTCTTGTCCTCAACTTAACTAACACCCAAATTTTGCATCCCAAAATGCAAAATATAAAAGATATACTTGCTTATTCGCAAGTTAGCAACTACATTTTATCGACAAAATAAGTCTTCCACTGCCACAGAGGAGGGGGGGGGGTATCATAAATTACAACGAGCAGGCAATAACGAAAAGACCCTTTTTTATATCATTTGTTGATTGTCAACACTTAATGAAAAGTTTCCAGATAGGTTTATTTATATCTGGTGTCGCTTTAGACGCGGCCGCCCGATGTGCTGCATTCTATTGAGGCTTTTCATTCCGGTAACTTTGGGTAAATGAGATGGAAATTAAAGCGAGAATTGTTGTTATGTTTCCCCGACGCTGAAATGCTGCCCCTGCCTTCATGCTACCTAAGTTTTAAAAGGTGCATTATATTCGCGGAAGATAAATGACGCCCTTGTGTTATTTTATGTGTATATATATATATATATATATATATATACTTTTGACTGGCCTGACAGTACTACATTGGATCCTTCTCTCTGGTTACGGTTCATTTTATCTTTGCCAACACATAAACAAAATAGTCTGGCCTATTCTTTACTTATTCTCCTCTGTCCTTATACACCTGACAACACTGAGATTACCAAACAATTCTTCTTCACCCAAGGGGTTACTGCACTGTAATTGTTCTGTGGCCACTTTCCTCTTGGTAAGGGTAGAAGAGACTTTAGCTATGGTAAGCAGCTCTTCTAGGAGAAGGACACTCCAAAATCAAACCATTGTTCTCTAGTTTTGGGTAGTGCCATAGCCTCTGTACCATGGCCTTCCACTGTCTTGGGTTAGAGTTCCCTTGCTTGAGGGTACACTAGGGCACGCTATTCTATCTAATTTATCTTCCTCTTGTTTTGTTAAAGTTTATATAGTTTATATAGGAGATATTTATTTTGATGTAACTCTTCTTAAAATATTTTCTTTTTTCTTTTTTCCTTTCCTCACCGGGCTATTTTCCCTGTTGGAGCCCCTTTGCTTATAGCATCGTGCTTTTCCAACTAGGGTTGTAGCTTAGCAAGTTATAATAATAATAATAATAATAATAATAATAATATATGAGAGTATAATTGAAAAATTAATCACTGAATAAGGTAGGGAATGACGACAGCAAAATATTATAAATGAAAGAGTAATGTTTAAAGCAGACATGAAGGAAATTTACGAAAATATTGTTGATGTTGAAAGAATAGGGAGAGCTACAGATGAATAAAATGGGTATCCCAAGTGTTGGGAGTAAAGAGAGAGAGAAAAAAATAGAAAGTGCTGAATGGATGCTGTAGAGGAGATGCCGAAAATGAAGGTTCTACTATTAAAGGTATTGGAGTGCGTTGACTATAGAGGTGAATGGCGAAGTGTTTCGTAAAGGGTTTTGACGCCATACTGATGAGCCTCCTTTGAGACGATGTTGTGGAAATATCCTGCTAGAGATTTATTTAGTATTCAGAAATTAATCTACGAATGCAGGGATGATCTTTGTTTTTCAGTAAACACAAATGCGTACAAATGAACAAACTCACACACTATATATATATATATATATATATATACATATATATATATTTATATATATATACATGTATATACATATATATATATATATTTTTATATATATATATATATATATATATATATATTATGTGTGTGTGTGAAGTAGCTTTCTGATCTGGTTATTGTGGGGTCAATCTTATTATCGAGGGGAGGGGGGGGGGGGTAGTATTCGTTGGGACTGGTTAAGGTTCTGACAAATGTTCCGTAAAATAATTTTTTTTTTCTAATCATTGGTTGGTAGTGAATCGACAGCGTTAGCAATGTTATACCCGCGAAGAATACTTGCTTCCTTCCGGGCTCCTTAGGGCGTGAAAGGAGTACAGCATTAGAATTAGGCAAACAGTAAGTTGCTTTGGTGATTTCCAAGTATAAGTCCAACATTACTTTTAATTTGAAATTCCTCGTGTAATCTGTTGCATTCAGTGTCAATGATCATTGTAAATATGATCCCAAATGACTATCAATTATTCATGTTATTTATTGCATAATTTTTTATAATTTAAATAGTAGATATTTATTTTTATGTTACCGTTCTTAAAATATTTAATTTTTCCTTGTTTCCTTTCCTCACTGGGCTATTTTCCTTTTTGAAGCCCCTGGGCTTATAGCATCCTGCTTTTCTAACTAGGCTTGTAAGTTAGCAATTAATAATAATAATCATATTAATATTCTTCTATATGTTGCATACTGAGTATTTTTAAAACTTCTTTTGTTTTGCTTACGGTGGTTTGGATGAGTAATTCCCATCACAATCATTTTCCAATCATTTGCAGTAATTTTCTCTCGCTACTTCTTTTGTCTTCAAGTTGAAATCTCGGTCTGTCACGAACTTCATGTCCAAATTAAATCATATTAAAGAACTTGCTCCTCCAGTGATGCAGAGCCAGGTGAATATTTAAAGGGTGTGGATTCACTAATTCGAATCGTGTTCCTGGCACGAATTGAAAACTTTTCAGTTCAATCTTGCAGGGGAAGTAATTTCAGTCGTTACGAGGAATTACTATAATTCTTTGAACGGCGGGATTTGTAAGCACCCTGTTTAAAAAAAAAAAAAAAAAAAAAACCGTAATTTTAATTGGACATTCTCCGTGAAAATACACTATTCTCAGCCGTATTTCAGTAATATACAGGCGATCGTAATTTTACCATACTTTATTATCTTTTACGGGTTGGTGACCGTAATGTCACTCCTTTACGTCATTGTATCCGTTTTTAAAACGGTAAAAATCCTGGAATAAAGATTGCCAGGAATTTACCGTTTTATTATTGCAAATTTTTAACTGCACGCAAGACAATAAACTCTTATCCGTTTGTTGTTAATACCACCACCTTATCCCCTCCCACCCCCACCCCCTTAGATAAGAATAGTAATGATAATTTTACTGATGATGTGTATACATATTGAAGTATTATTGTAAGTGATTGGCGAAAAATATACATGTCATGTCTCAATGAAATCCACTTGTTATTTAATACAGGTTCCAATTTCATATATTTTTGCAAAGAGCTTAATAGATAATATCAAGAAATAGGTAAATAGAATTTTAAATGTCTCGTATTTTAGTTTTTCCAATCATTAATGACCACATTTGTTCTTCATTTAAGATTCTCCCATTTATTCCTTGTTATGCTGAAAGGATCGTTGAATTTGCCAAGGCTCTTAAATTCATTATATTCTTATTGTAGTTTATTTTTATGTTTGCGGTTTTTAAAATATTTACCTTGCTTCATTATGTGTGTGTGTATATATATATATATATATATGTATATATATATACACATATACAGTATACATATATATATATATATATATATACATATATACATATATATATATATATATATATATACATATATATACAGTATATATATAATTTTAATTTTTGATGTATAGTAATTGAAGTGAAGTTTGTACTATCAAAATCGATGTTGCTATTACCTTCCCATGATGACATTTGCTGCTTTTATCACGGCACTTGAACGATAGCAAATCCGTTCTCCGTTCGTCTTATCAGCTCTCTCTCTCTCTCTCTCTCTCTCTCTCTCTCTCTCTCTCTCTCCTTAGCTAACCACCTGAAATGACCAATCGTGCATGAATTATATATAATAGCGCTCGTGGACTTCATCGTGGTAGAATATATTCAAATGACTTCAGAAACTGTACACCGTTGTCAAAGGCCATCATACGAACTTTGTTGCGCTCACAAAGTTTAAAACCTCTCTCAGCAACCAACTTTTTTTAAGCTCTGGAATCCCCGGGGACCTTAATTCTCTGGTCATTATCCCAAATCATGGAGGATTTCGGAATTTCGTTCTTGAGTTTTAGAGGAGCGATACATAATTTTCCAGTTTTATTTTCGGTTCTGATCTTTTGGGCAGTGTATCAATTTTTTTTATACCAATTTTACAAAGTTTTTTTTTTAATCATACATTTTCGTTGTAATATAAATGATATGATATAATGAATAATGTAATGTAATAAATAATGTAATGTAATATAAAT
>NC_090739.1:139329329-139331559 GCF_036898095.1 Palaemon carinicauda
GCACCGCGATGGCAGAAAAGCGAAAGAACACCTTGGCATTGACGGAGTAATTACGGGTTCCAGAGCCATGTAATGGGTGGGTGAAAGGACGCTTTCCTCTAAAGGCTAATTCGCTGATAAAACTTTGCGGTTTTATCTTGAGGTTTTGGGAGGATCTCCGCTAATGATAGTGTGGCGGTGCCTCGTAAGGAGATAACGATATCGAGAGAATAGAGAGAGAGAGAGAGAGAGAGAGAGAGAGAGAGAGAGAGAGATTTAGGGAATTATTTTTTAGGTATTTTAGAAGTCATATAAGCAGCATTGGTCTGTAAATTTAAAAAAAAAAAATCATTGTAGGGGTATTTTTTTTTTTTTGGCATTTTAGATTTTTACTGTTTCCAGTATTGTCTAACATGTAAACTTAATGCGTATTGTGTATCAAATGCGTAACCTTAATGTGTATTGTTATATCGAATGTCATAATTAATTATGTAAAATACTAGTACTTGCGTTTTACTAGGAATGTGTTGGTTGTTTATATAGATAAAACAAAGTTTATTTTTTTTATTTTTTTTATTGATATGTATATTTGTTTGTGTATGTGTGTGTGTATTCTGAAGAGTGGCCTGCCTTTCCTTTGTCAATTGATTTGTTTCCTATTTTGATTTATATGTAATTTGAACCAAGCCTCTTGTGGCTCCAAAATCAAATGTATACATAAATGTATGTGTATATATATGTGTGTGTGTGCGTGTGTGCGTGCATATATATATATATATATATATGAGTGTGTGTGTGTGCGTGTATATATGTATATATTATATATATATATATATATATATATACATATAATGTTTCTCTCGATATTTTTTTTTCTTTTTTTTTTAAACTGAGAACGAATTCGAACGTACGGAATGCAAACATAAATGATGGTGCAATATCCTTTATCATTAACGATATATCACAAGATATCAGATGGCAAGTAATTTTTCGATATTGCTTTCGGAAGATATAAGTAGGTACAAATGTTGAAAATGGAAAAAATATGATCATAACATCGAATTTTCGTGAATTTTTTAAATATGTTAAAACATACATACATAAACTCGCGTACACATTTACCGAGACATAGATAAATTTTATATATATATATATATATATATATATATATATATAAATATATATATATATATATATATATATATAATGTATATATATACATACATATATGTATATATATATATATATATATAAATAAAATGTGTGTTTGTGTTTCTAGGCCAATGTAGGACAAAGGCAGCAGACATGTCTTTTTTTATGTATGGGATTTGGCCAGATTTCATCACCACGCTGGCCAGTGCGGATTGGTGATGGTGAGAGACTTTAGTCTGATCGCTCACAGCAAACTAACCTAGTATGAGTGGCCCTGGGCTTTGTATATCATGGCGAAACACAAACTCTTATATATATATATATATATATATATGTGTGTGTGTGTGTGTGTGTGTGTGATTGTGTCCGTGTGTTTAAAATAGCTTGATCGTCATTGACAACAGGAAAACAATAGCTTGCTTTAAAAGAACATGCTCTTGATACGGAATATATATATATATATATATATATATATACGTGTTTGTGTGTGTATGTATGAGTGCGTGCACGCAGAAACGAGTTCCCAAGCGCATGGTTTTCAAACGAGCGAATGCACGTGACAGATTTGATTGCCAGCAAAGTATTTATATTTATATGAATTTGTAACTGGATATCACATACATTTCATGGAGAGAAAAAGGAATAGCTATAATTCGACAGTTCTTGTCATTTAACGTCGATGTAATCCACCAGTATTGTTATATTATTTTTTTTTTTTGAGTGCAGACACACCTGTACGCACGTGTCAAAAATGTATCGCTCCAGAATTTGAGTAAATTGAGTAAATTATTGCTTATTCGTATTATTCAATTACGGGTTGTGGTGGCCGAGGTAGTAACGTCCTCGACTGATGAACGCCAGACTGGGCTTCGAGTCCTGGTTAGACTCGTTAGTTTCTTTGGTCGCTGCTACCTCACTATCCAAGTGAGCTAAGGATGGGGATTTTAGGGGAGTCTATAGGTCTATCTGCTGAGTCATCAGCAGCCATTGCTTGGCCCTCTTTGGTCCTAGTTTAGGTGGAGAGCGGCCTAGGGCGCTGATCATATGCATATATGGCCAGTTTCTAGGGCATTGTCCTGCTCGATAGGGCAATGTCACT
>NC_090739.1:139332059-139337059 GCF_036898095.1 Palaemon carinicauda
TATATATATATGTGTGTGTGTGTATATATATATCTTTTTATGTATATATATATTTATATGTTTATGTATATATATATTTATATGTATATATGTATATGTATACATACATATATATATATATATATATATATTTATATATATATTTATATATGTATGTATTTATATATATATATATATATATATAGATAGATAGATATATTATTATATGTTATATTATAGTTATTTATATATATATATATATTATATATACATGTATACAAAGTGTATATATACAGTATATATATATATATATATACATATATACACGTATATATATACACACACACATATATATATATATATATATTATATATATATATACACACACACACATGTATTCATCATCAGCCGTTAGTAGTCTATTGCAGGACAAACCCTTCAGACATGTCCTTCCACAAGCCTTTATTTATTTTCTGTCTATGCTACTCTGTACCCCAAAATTTTCTTAATTCGTCAATCCATTAACTTCTCTTCCTCCCACTGTTTCGATTGCAATATCTAAGGCCCATTCTGTTATTCTTCTTGTCCATCTATTACTCGTTTCTGTCATTCTTTATTATATGCCCTGCCCATGTCCATTCCTCTTTTTTTTTTTTTTTACATGTTACAATATCCTCTTCTTTAGTTTCCTCTCCTATTCATGTTGCTCTTCTTGCTCTTAGTTTTATTCGCACCATTCGCACCATATATATACATATATATATATATATATATATATGTATATATATATATATATATATACAATGTATATACAGTATATATATGTATATATATATATATATAATATATATATATATATATATATATGGTGTATGTACCGTATGTGTTATTGTTCGTGTGAAGGGTGTTTCGTTTAGTGTTTTATTGGGTGTTTCGTTTAGTGTTTTATTAAGTTGGTTATTTCTATCTATGTATGTGTGTCTGCATTTATCGTTGGTATTTGGGTGTTTGTTTGTTTTAGTATCTTTGTGCCACGTAAGTGTGAAAAAGTGTTAGGATTTATTGAAAGTTGAATAGTTTATTACTACTCAGAAGTAACTCGGACTTCTATTACTATTTCATTGTTTTTTTTTTTTAATATGCCTAAAACATTTCGTGGGCGAGTTGAAAAACAAGATGATGATGAATGACATATATGATTAGATTTTTTTTTACGTGGAACTCCAGGCTATATCATTTAAAAGATGAGATATTGTATGTAAAGTAGACTACTATTGTGTGTTTGAGATTTGGAAGCTGTTTTGAGTAGAGGGGCTACCCAGGGGTGGCCAACCTATGGCGCATTGCACGATTACAATTGGCGCTCTATACCCCAGAGATAATAAAAGAAAAATAACATGCCTGATTTAAAAAAAAAAATTATAATATTGATGTCTCGAAAAAAATATAAAAAGAATTTAAGTCATATATATATGTATGTATGTATGTATGTATGTATATATATATATATATATATATATATCTCAAATGATTATCTGTATAACCGTCAAATATGTCCAAATCACCATACTTTAAATATTGAAAGGGGGTTAAAGTGTGTGTGGCGTATCTGAATTAGAATTGAAAAAAAAAATGGTGCATGGGAAACAAAAGGTTGGCTACACAATTCCCAATTTGCATTTGATGTTGCCTATCATCCGATCTTTATGTAGTATCTCTTCTATCAATCTAGTTTTCGTTATTAATCTTCAATCATTCTTTATCATTAAGTTCGCAAACCCATTTAAAATGGCCGGGAAATTATCAAGTTTTAATGTCCATGCAAAAAATGAACTAGGCCATTAGTTATGGCCATACACCTCGTAAGAAATTTTAGTGATTTATGAAAATGGGTAAACCTTTTTTTATCACAAGGTATCGTAAGGAAATTGAGAGTTCAATGTCTCGTGAACCGACATTTCACAGCATTTGATTTTATTCGCCCACTCACTTACTGACCGAATCTGTAATTATCTGACTAAACCGACTTATTTTACTGATTATTATTATTATTACTAGCCAAGCTACAACCCCAGTTGGAAAAGCAAGATGCTATAAGCCCAAGGGCTCCAATAGGGAAAAATAGCCCAGTGAGGAAAGGAAATAAGAAAATAAATAAATGATGAGAGCAAGTTAACAATAAATCATTCTAAAACAGTAACAACGTCAAAACAGATATGTCCTATATAAACTGTTAACAACGTCAAAAACAGGTATGTCATATATAAACTATAAAAAGACTCATGTCAGCCTGGTTAACATAAATAATAGTTTTGTAGGCAATATTTTGCTGCCATTTGCAGGAAATTGATAGAAAATACTAGATAATATAAGATATTACGTCTCGAATTACTTATGATATTGTGTTACTGATAATGTTTTGTGATACTTCTCAGATTTCACAGCATAAATGAACAAATGGGTTGATTGACAATCAAAAATCATTTGGTGAAAGGAAAAATGAATTATGAAGGATTCATTTGACTTGATACCACATATTAACATACTTCGGGAATACTTGATATTTATACATTCATATAAACTCTCTCTCTCTCTCTCTCTCTCTCTCTCTCTCTCTCTTTTGGAAAGTTTGTTCGTTTACACGTGCGTGGCAAGTCAAACATCACCGACTAATTCGACTCGAAAATTGCTTCTATCAACTTTCCCAGAAACCACATATATATATATATATATATATATATGTATGTATAGAGAGAGAGAGAGAGAGAGAGAGAGAGAGAGAGAGAGAGTTACAGTCGTATCGTAGGTGTTAATCCCCGTCAAGGAGAGGGCGCTGATCTGTCAATAACCGGCAGAACATCCGTCAGCCGCTGGCAGGCGGATCGGCACCGCGATGGCAGAAAAGCGAAAGAACACCTTGGCATTGACGGAGTAATTACGGGTTCCAGAGCCATGTAATGGGTGGGTGAAAGGACGCTTTCCTCTAAAGGCTAATTCGCTGATAAAACTTTGCGGTTTTATCTTGAGGTTTTGGGAGGATCTCCGCTAATGATAGTGTGGCGGTGCCTCGCAAGGAGATAACGATATCGAGAGGAGAGAGAGAGAGAGAGAGAGAGAGAGAGAGAGAGATTTAGGAAATTAGTTTTTAGGTATTTTATAAGTCATATAAGCAGCATTGGTCGGTAAATTTTACAAAGAAAAATCATTGTAGGGGGTAATATTTTTTTTATTTGGCATTTTAGATTTTTATTGTTTCCAGTCATGTCTAACATGTAAACTTAATGCGTATTGCATATCAAATGCGTCAACTTAATGCGTATTGTTATATCGAATGCCATAATTAATTATGAAAAATACTAGTACTTGCATTTTACTAGGAATGTGTTGGTTGTTTATATAGATAAAACAAAGTTTATTTATTTTTTTTTTTTATTGATATGTATATTTGTTTGTGTATGTGTGTGTGTATTCTGAAGAGTGGCCTTTGTCAATTGATTTGTTTCCTATTTTGATTTATATGTAATTTGAACCAAGCCTCTTGTGGCTCCAAAATCAAATGTATACATAAATGTATGTGTATATGTATATGTGTGTGTGCGTGCATATATATATATATATATATATGTGTGTGTGTGTGTGCGTGTGTGTATATATGTATATATATATATATTATATATATATATATATATATATATATAATGTTTCTCTTGATATTTTTTTTCTTTTTTTTTTTAAACTGAGAATGAATTCGAACGTACGGAATGCAAACATAAATGATGGTGCAATATCCTTTATCATTAACGATATATCACAAGATATCAGATGGCAAGTAATTTTTCGATATTGCTTTCGGAAGATATAAGTAGGTACAAATGTTGAAAATGGAAAAAATATGATCATAACATCGAATTTTCGTGAATTTTTTAAATATGTTAAAACATACATACATAAACTCGCGTACACATTTACCGAGACATAGATAAATTTTATATATATATATATATATATATATATAATGTGTGTTTGTGTTCCTAGGCCAATGCAGGACAAAGGCAGCAGACATGTCTTTTTTATGTATGGGATTTGGCCAGTTTTCATCACCACGCTGGCCAGTGCGGATTGGTGATGGTGAGAGACTTTAGTCTGATCGCTCACAGCAAACTAATCTAGTATGGGTGGCCCTGGGCTTTGTATATTATGACGAAACACAAACTTTTATGTATATATATATATATATATATGTGTGTGTGTGTGTGTGTGTGTGTGTGTGTGATTGTGTCCGTGTGTTTAAAATAGTTTGATCGTCATTGACAACAGGAAAACAATAGCTTGCTTTAAAAGAACACGCTCTTGATACGGAATATATATATATATATATATATATATACATATACGTGTTTGTGTGTGTATGTATGAGTGCGTGCACGCAGAAACGAGTTCCCAAGCGCATGGTTTTCAAACGAGCGAATGCACGTGACAGATTTGATTGCCAGCAAAGTATTTATATTTATATGAATTTGTAACTGGATATCACATACATTTCATGGAGAGAAAAAGGAATAGCTATAATTCGACAGTTCTTGTCATTTAACGTCGATGTAATCCACCAGTATTGTTATATTATTTTTTTTTTTGAGTGCAGACACACCTGTACGCACGTGTCAAAAATGTATCGCTCCAGAATTTGAGTAAATTGAGTAAATTATTGCTTATTTGTATTATTCAATTACGGGTTGTGGTGGCCGAGGTAGTAACGTCCTCGACTGATGAACGCCAGACTGGGCTTCGAGTCCTGGTTAGACTCGTTAGTTTCTTTGGTCGCTGCAACCTCACTATCCAAGTGAGCTAAGGATGGGGATTTTAGGGGAGTCTATAGGTCTATCTGCTGAGTCATCAGCAGCCATTGCTTGGCCCTCCTTGGTCCTAGTTCAGGTGGAGAGCGGCCTAGGGCGCTGATCATATGCATATATGGCCAGTTTCTAGGGCATTGTCCTGCTCGATAGGGCAATGTCACTGTCCCT
>NC_090739.1:139342059-139364559 GCF_036898095.1 Palaemon carinicauda
TTGAGGAGCAAATAGGAAAAAGTGTAAACAAAACCGATCAGTAGACATCATTATTAGTATTATTATTACTAGCCAAGCTACAACCCTAGTTGGAAAAGCAAGATGCTATAAGCCCAAGGGCTCCAATGGGGAAAAATAGCCCAGTAAGGAAAGGAAATAAGGAAATAAATAAATGATGAGAATAAATTAACAATAAATCATTCTAAAAACAGTAACAACGTCAAAACAGATATGTCCTATATAAACTATTAACAACGTATGGCGTCTAGAAATTTTCTGACTATTGCAGTAATATGTATTCTACAACAACCACAGGATGAACAAAACAGATTTTTATTATCTTTTGAGGCTTGTTGGACCCAAGATTGCCAAGCAGGAACACATTCTATTTGTTTGTTTACATCCGGAGTCATGCTCGTGGGTTAGTGCTCGCTGTTTTCCCATGAAATCGGGAAGCCATTATCTCGAGCAACAAGCTCCTAGTTGTGTGTGATACTGCCACATACATCCATGCGATAAATGGAATGGGGGTGGGGGCGGGTAACAAAGTAAACTATAGTCAATTCTTTTTAGCGAGGCAGACTCGCCGCGGTGGCCTTTTAAAGGTTAAAGGTGACTGGTTTCAGTTCTGGTTCCATCAGAATAGATGCTCACCAGAACGTCAGCCGGGCAAGCCCAACCCCCCACTGTGGTGCCCTACCACAGCAGTGGCCTCCCCAGTAAACAGCTTAAACTCACGGTCCTGGCGGGGATCGATCTCTTGCCATGCGAAATGCTAGGCAAACACGTTACCACTGTACTAGCCAGGAGGCTAGCTCGGAAAAGTTTCCTGATCGCTGATTGGCTGATCAAGATAATTTAACAATCAGATAGCAGGAAACTTTTCCGAGCTAAAAGGGCACCGCTGCGAATCAGTGCAAATGCGCCTCATTAAAAAAAAATGATAGTAGGTTCTTTAAATTCTTGTATAATGAAGATAAACGGACATAAATGTGACAGCAGCGAGAGGGCAGGTCCATGCTTGTCACTACAGTGACCACTGAACAACGACTGACTATTATAGCAGGAAACTTTTCCGAGCTTAAAGGGCACCGCTGCGAATCAGTGTAAATGCGCCTTATTAAAAAAATGATAGTAGGTTCTTTAGATTCTTGTATAATGAAGATAAACGGACATAAATGTGACAGCAGCGGGAAGCTGGTCCATGCCATGCTTGTCACTACAGTGACCACTGAAAAACGACTGACTACTATATGCACATGGCGAAAGAAAAGCAGTGTTGTCACATATAATTACATTGTTGCCACGATGCATGAGGAAAAAGTGGTCTTACAGTACGTGTAATGTTTTTATGTTGACCAGGCTGACATGAGTCTTTTCATAGTTTATAAATGACATATCTGTTTTTGACGTTGTTAATAGTTTATATAGGACATATCTGTTTTGACGCTGTTACTGTTTTTAGAATGATTTATGTTAATTTATTCTCATCATTTATTTATTTCCTTATTTCCTTTTCTCACCGGGATATGTTTCCCTGTTGGAGCCCATGGGCTTATAGCATCTTGCTTTTTCCAACTAGGGTTGTAGCTTGGCTAATAATAATAATAATAATAATAATAATAATAATGAGAAAAGATAAATGGAAATAAATATCATTCTTCTTCAAAATAATAATAAAGCAAATGTACACTAATGTCCATAAACTGTGCGTAATGTAAATAATATACAGCATAACATTAAATATCTATACACTAGTTCCCCATTTTCCGCAGTGGCGGCTTCCTGCTGGCGGAAAAATAAAGCCTAGTGTGATTCCAGCTTTAGTATGACAGGTTGCACTTTCTCAGAGCGAGGTGTGCCTGGGATTCCTGCGTTCAACTGTACCTCCAGTCATTCCTCCTTGCACTCCATTCTGCAAATTATTTTCTCTTTCTTTTCTCGTTCTAATAAACACATATAGAGTCTTTACTGACACTACCAAAACACCAAGAACTCTAAACCTTTTCTATCTCGTATCTGTTAGAAAACGAACACGTGATAGAATCTGTACTAACACCAATAACTCCAAACCTTTTCTATCTCGTATCTGCTAGAAAACGAAACACGTGATAGAATCTGTACTAACACCAATAACACCAAACCTTTTCTGTCTCGTATCTGTCAGAAAACGTAACACATGATAGAGTCTGTGACGAAACATATGATAGAGTCTGTACTAACACCAATAACTCCAAACCTTTTCTGTCTCGTATCTGTCAGAAAACGAAACACATGATGTCTGTACTAACACCAATAACTCCAAACCTTTTCTGTCTCGTATCTGTTAGAAAACGAAACACATGATGTCTGTACTAACACCAATAACTCCAAACCTTTTCTGTCTCGTATCTGTCAGTAAAAGAAACACATGACAGAGTGTGTACTAACACCAATAACTCCAAACCCTTTCTGTCTCGTATCTGTCAGAAAACGAAACACATGACAGAGTGTGTACTAACACCAATAACTCCAAACCTTTTCTGTCTCGTATCTGTCAGAAAACGAAACACATGACAGTGTGTGTACTAACACCAATAACTCCAAACCTTTTCCGTCTCGTATCTGTCAGAAAACGAAACACATGACAGAGTGTGTACTAACACCAATAACTCCAAACCTTTTCTGTCTCGTATCTGTCAGAAAACGAAACACATGATGTCTGTACTAACACCAATAACTCCAAACCTTTTCTGTCTCGTATCTGTCAGAAAACGAAACACACGACAGAGTGTGTACTAACACCAATAACTCCAAACCTTTTCTGTCTCGTATCTGTCAGAAAACGAGACACATGACAGAGTGTGTACTAACACCAATAACTCCAAACCTTTTCTGTCTCGTATCTGTTAGAAAACGAAACACATGATGTCTGTACTAACACCAATAACTCCAAACCTTTTCTGTCTCGTATCTGTCAGAAAACGAAACACATGATGTCTGTACTAACACCAATAACTCCAAACCTTTTCTGTCTCGTATCTGTCAGAAAACGAAACACATGACAGAGTGTGTACTAACACCAATAACTCCAAACCTTTTCTGTCTCGTATCTGTCAGAAAACGAAACACATGACAGAGTGTGTACTAACACCAATAACTCCAAACCTTTTCTGTCTCGTATCTGTCAGAAAACGAAACACATGACAGAGTGTGTACCTACACCAATAACTCCAAACTTTTTCTGTCTCGTATCTGTCAGAAAACGAAACACATGACAGAGTGTGTACCAACACCAATAACTCCAAACTTTTTCTGTCTCGTATCTGTCAGAAAACTAAACACATGACAGAGTCTGTACTAACACCTATAACTCCAAACCTTTTCTGTCTCGTATCTGTCAGAAAACGAAACATATGATAGAGTCTGTATTAACACCAATAACTCCAAACTATTTGTCTCGTATCTGTCACAAAACGATCTTTTTTAAGTAGTTTTATTTTAACGCTTTGTGATGTTTTATGATTTACCAATAATTTTTAGATTTCTATTTTTTTATTTTCATTTTCTTGTCAAAGTTATTTTCATATGAAGGATGATAGAAATTCACGATTATTATTATTATTATTATTATTATTATTATTATTATTATTATTATTATTATTATTATTATTATTATTATCTGAAAGATAATAGCTATCTACTGTTATTATTATGACGATTATTGATATTGTTATTATACTCGGAAAGATGATATCAATTCATTGTTATTATTATTGATACCATTATTATTATAGCAATTATTTTTATTATTATTGCTAATCGTTTTTCTTTGGCAGTTCACATGTAAATAAGTTCATTCTTGTAACAACCACTTATTTACAATAAATTTAAAGAAAGATTGCTTCTTTGTATTCTTGAATTTGTATTATAACTATTAACCATTTATTCTTCAAATGGCATTTCTATCGTTTTTACCTCCTTTTTCTTATTCGCTTTCTTATTCTTTTTCTTATTCTCTTTATTCCTAGTATATTTTCATCAATACGTTGAAAAGTATTTCGATACTGGGTAAGTTTGATCACCAAAAATTATAACATTTCCTCTCAGATATTATTTCTCCCAAGTTGTAATCCGGTCGTCTCTTTAAATGTCTTATCCCATTTTTCTCACATTTCCCGAAGTGTATTCTCCCCCTTTCCGGCATTTCTTACAGTTCTAATAAATCGCCGGAGAGGATTTCGAGAATGATAAGAATTTTCCCGAGCGAAACGTCCCCAGGGGCATTAGAAGATGCATGGTGGTCCACATAAAGAATCCTTCCACAAAGATCCTCGGACAGCTAATGACAGGATCATGGCCATTTTTCATGCCCCAATGGCTGACTAATAGTTACCTAATGGATTCAATCTACATAATAATAAAAACAGCTGTATAAAATCCTTTGCCATATCTCTCTCTCTCTCTCTCTCTCTCTCTCTCTCTCTCTCTCTCTCTCTCTCTCTCTCTCTCTCTCTCTTTCATTATCCTTCTGCTTTTAATTTCAGCATCCAATTCTCTCTCTCTCTCTCTCTCTCTCTCTCTCTCTCTCTCTCTCTCTCTCTCTCTCTCTCCTGCTTTAAACTTCAGCATCTAACTCTCTCTCTCTCTCTCTCTCTCTCTCTCTCTCTCTGCTTTTACCTTCATCATCTAATTCTCTATCTCCCTCACCATTATGCTTCTTTTAGCTTCAGCATCCAATTTTCTCTCTCTCTCTCTCTCTCTCTCTCTCTCTCTCCTCTCTCTCTCTCTCTCTCTCTCTCTCTCTCTCTCTCTCTCTCTCTGCTTTTACCTTCATTATCTAATTCTCTATCTCTCTCTCTTCCTCACCATTATCCTTTTGCTTTTAGCTTCAGCATCCAATTCTCTCTCTCTCTCTCTCTCTCTCTCTCTCTCTCTCTCTCTCTCTCTCTCTCTCTCTCTCCATTATCCTTCTGCTATTAGCTTCATCATCTAATTCTCTCTCTCACCATTATCCTTCTGCTTTTAGCTTCAGCATCCAATTCTCTCTCTCTCTCTCTCTCTCTCTCTCTCTCTCTCTCTCTCTCTCTCTCTCTCTCTCTCTCTCTCTCGGCCCATTTAGTTCCTCGTCGCAAACAGCCCCAATTTGTCAGAAACGGAGAAATAAAACGTGTGCGCAACGACGAGTAATGTGGTCCTCTAAAAGCCTTATTTCATTTTTCATTTGTGCGCGCTTGTCCGCTTCGTTTTTTCCCTTCCTCGTGGTGACTGGAAATTCTGATTCTGTGTTGTTTGACCTCTTCTGGAAAGCATACTTGCTTCCCCCCCCCTCTTCATTTCTTTCCTCTTGCCTCCCCCCCCCCCCTTCTCATCCCTCTCTCTCGTCATAGTTCTTATAGAATAAAATAGAATATTTAAAATGTTTGTGGCTGAGAAATATATTCAGTGACGGTGACTGGAAATTCTGATTCTGTGTTGTTTTACCTCTTCTGGGAAAGCATACTTCCTCTCCCCCCTCCCCTCTTCATTTCTTTCCTCTTGCCTCCCCCCCCCCCTTCCCATCCTTCTCTCTCGTCATAGTTCTTATAGAATAAAATAGAATCTTTAAAATGTTTGTGGCCGAAAAATATATTCAGTGACGGTGACTGGCTGATTCTCTGTTGTTTGACCTCTTCTGGAAAGCATACTTCCTCCCCCCCCTCTTCATTTCTTTCCTCTTGCCTCCCCCCCCCCCTTCCCATCCCCCCTCTCGTCATAGTTCTTATAGAATAAAATAGAATATTTAAAATGTTTGTGGCTGAGAAATATATTCAGTGACGGTGACTGGAAATTCTGATTCTGTGTTGTTTTACCTCTTCTGGAAAGCATACTTGCTTCCCCCCCCCCTCTTCATTTCTTTCCTCTTGCCTCCCCCCCCTTCTCATCCCTCTCTCTCGTCATAGTTCTTATAGAATAAAATAGAATATTTAAAATGTTTGTGGCTGAGAAATATATTCAGTGACGGTGACTGGAAATTCTGATTCTCTGTTGTTTTACCTCTTCTGGAAAGCATACTTGCTTCCCCCCCCCCCTCTTCATTTCTTTCCTCTTGCCTCCCCCCCCTTCTCATCCCTCTCTCTCGTCATAGTTCTTATAGAATAAAATAGAATATTTAAAATGTTTGTGGCTGAGAAATATATTCAGTGACGGTGACTGGAAATTCTGATTCTCTGTTGTTTTACCTCTTCTGGAAAGCATACTTGCTTCCCCCCCCCTCTTCATTTCTTTCCTCTTGCCTCCCCCCCCCCCTTCTCATCCCTCTCTCTCGTCATAGTTCTTATAGAATAAAATAGAATATTTAAAATGTTTGTGGCTGAGAAATATATTCAGTGACGGTGACTGGAAAATTCTGATTCTGTGTTGTTTTACCTCTTCTGGAAAGCATACTTGCTTCCCCCCCCCCTCTTCATTTCTTTCCTCTTGCCTCCCCCCCCCCTTCTCATCCCTCTCTCTCATCATAGTTCTTATAGAATAAAATAGAATATTTAAAATGTTTGTGGCTGAGAAATATATTCAGTGACGGTGACTGGAAATTCTGATTCTGTGTTGTTTGACCTCTTCTGGAAAGCATACTTGCTTCCCCCCCCCCTCTTCATTTCTTTCCTCTTGCCTCCCCCCCCTTCTCATCCCTCTCTCTCGTCATAGTTCTTATAGAATAAAATAGAATATTTAAAATGTTTGTGGCTGAGAAATATATTCAGTGACGGTGACTGGAAATTCTGATTCTGTGTTGTTTTACCTCTTCTGGAAAGCATACTTGCTTCCCCCCCCCCCCTCTTCATTTCTTTCCTCTTGCCTCCCCCCCCCTTCTCATCCCTCTCTCTCGTCATAGTTCTTATAGAATAAAATAGAATATTTAAAATGTTTGTGGCTGAGAAATATATTCAGTGACGGTGACTGGAAATTCTGATTCTGTGTTGTTTTACCTCTTCTGGAAAGCATACTTGCTTCCCCCCCCCTCTTCATTTCTTTCCTCTTGCCTCCCCCCCCCTTCTCATCCCTCTCTCTCGTCATAGTTCTTATAGAATAAAATAGAATATTTAAAATGTTTGTGGCTGAGAAATATATTCAGTGACGGTGACTGGAAATTCTGATTCTGTGTTGTTTTACCTCTTCTGGAAAGCATACTTGCTTCCCCCTCCCCCCCCTCTTCATTTCTTTCCTCTTGCCTCCCCCCCCCTTCTCATCCCTCTCTCTCGTCATAGTTCTTATAGAATAAAATAGAATATTTAAAATGTTTGTGGCTGAGAAATATATTCAGTGACGGTGACTGGAAATTCTGATTCTGTGTTGTTTGACCTCTTCTGGGAAAGCATACTTCCTCTCCCACCCACCCCCCTCTTCATTTCTTTCCTCTTGCCTCTCCCCCCCCTTCCCATCCCCCCTCTCGTCATAGTTCTTATAGAATAAAATAGAATCTTTAAAATGTTTGTGGCTGAAAAATATATTCAGAGACATGATGTCTATAATATTTGTGTTTGTATACAGGTGTATGTTTGTGTAAAAATATGAACTAGGTGGAATGTATGCTTTTATTTGAATTATATGTACTGTGTTGTTTCAATTTTATTGTAAAGTCAAGATATGATTTTATGGTTACAATACATCATTCTTGTTAAAATACTTTTTAGTTGTACTTTTCAATTGTTGTATTGTCTTTCGCTTTAACGAAACTAGGCTTTGGATTTTGTCGGTCGGTAAATTAGTCAGCTTCTGTATACATTTTATGTCATAATAATATCTCGCATCCCTTAAATACATTTCCCATGTAGGAAATATAAATTTGAAGCTTGCATCAAATCATATGAGTCGTGTTCTTAATTTCAATCTTTTATGTTAATAATGATGGACCGATACTATATACATATGGTAATATTGAAGTCCTGCCGAGCCTTTGGTATATTGACTTAATAAGATAAAGTTATTGCCCTTTAATCTTCTTATTCCAGTTATACATTATTCTTTTAATTCCAATGTATATTATTCTTTTAATTCCAATTATACATTATTCTTTAAATTCCAGTTATACATTATTCTTTTAATTCCAGTTATACATAATTCTTTTAATTCCAGCGATACATCATTCATATAATTCCAGTTATACATTATTCATTTAATTCCAGTTTTACATTATTGTTTTAATTCTAGTTATACATTATTCTTTTAATTCCAGTTATACATTATTTTTTTCATTCCAGTTATACGTTATTCTTTTAATTCCAGTTATGCATTATTCTTTTAATTCCAGTTTTACATTATTCTTTTAATTCCAGTTATGCATTATTCTTTTAATTCCAGTTATACATTATTTTTTTCATTCCAGTTATACGTTATTCTTTTAACTTTCAATTATACATTATTCTTTTAATTCCAGTTTTACATTATTCTTTTAATTCCAGTTATGCATTATTCTTTTAATTCCAGTTATACGTTATTCTTTTAATTTCAGTTTTACATTATTCTTTTAATTCCAGTTTTACATTATTGTTTTAATTCCAGTTATACATTATTCTTTTAATTCCAGTTTTACATTATTCTTTTAATTCCAGTTTTACATTAATCTCTTCTCCCTTTAGTATAGATTTAAATTGCATTTGATTTTTTTATTCATCCTATATTCCCTCAAGATAATTTCTTTGTATTTTCCATTTGGTATCAAGCTTCTTTTTCTTTCTTTTCCTTTCTTTTCCTCTCTGCTCTATATTGTTCAGTTATCTATGTCGAGATTCAGCTCGAATTAGTTTGCTACTTTGGTTTTTTTATGTCATGATAATGATATTTTAGATTTCCTAAAACGAACTTGCCAT
This sequence comes from Palaemon carinicauda, assembly GCF_036898095.1. Taxonomy (NCBI): domain Eukaryota; kingdom Metazoa; phylum Arthropoda; class Malacostraca; order Decapoda; family Palaemonidae; genus Palaemon; species Palaemon carinicauda. The sequence goes on from NC_090739.1 coordinate 139,350,885, forward strand.
GTAGAAAAAAAAAATGTATTCCATATATACCGTTTTCTCTTTTACATACACTGATAATAGAACCGTAATTCTAATCGGAAATTCTCCGTAAAGATATACTGTTTTCGGCAGTTTTTCAGTAAAATACGAGCGACCGTAATTTTACCTTACTTCATTATTATCTTTTACCGGTTGGTGACCGTAATATCGCTCCTTAACGTCAATATATCCGTTTTAACGGTAAAAATCTTTGAATAAATGTTGCTTGACATTTACCGTTTTTTAATGCAAATTTCAACTGTGTATATCACATGATTGACAGTGCAATAATTAGTTCTAGGACATAGTATGAAGCCATCGTTGATCTGATGTCCAGATAAAATCATCATTAGGCGAGATACCTTCTCAATTGTTTTGTTTAGAAGTTTGCCTCAACTCAAAGTTCCTTTACTAACATACGAACAGCTACTATGTAGTTTACAGTAACCGTAATTTACTTTAGTTTACTATATGTACTACGCTTGCATCAGCTGGCAATGTAGCCTCGACTCGACAAGTTTCCTTCCATACGCTCTGTATCTGGAAGGAATCACAGATACTTGGCGTGTTGTTACTTCTTCTTGACTTTCGAAACACATTTCTCGTCGCCCGCTGCTAATGCTACTACTGCGAAATGTCAACTGGTGGAATGTCATTGAATTTAGAATTGGTTGTGCCAAAGAAGAGGAGGAGGGGAAGGTGGAGGGGAAAGTATATAGCAAGGGAACCTCGGGTTAAAGGACGGCTGGTGGGAGGAGCTGTAGTGTCAGGGGAAGAGGTGCCGGGTATTAGGAGGAAGCAGTTTAAAGGTTTAAAGGTTACTCATGAATGGGAGAGGCAAGGGACAGTGACATTGCCCTATCGAGCAGCACAATGCCCTAAGGGATAGCGACATTGCCCTATCGAGCAGGACAATGCCTTAGAGACTGACCATATACACATATGATCAGCGCCCAAGCCCTCTCCCCACCCAAGCTAGGACCAAGGAGGGCCAGGCAATGGCTGCTGATGACTCAGCAGATAGACCTATAAGCTCCCCCGAACCCCCTATCTTTAGCTCACAAGGATGGGGGTATTGTAGCGACCAAAGGAACAACGAGTTTAGTCGGGACTCGAACCCTTGTCTGGCAATCACCAGTCAGGGACGTTACCGCTTTGGTTTTCTTTTTCCCAACTCGTTGGCGACTTAATTGATAGACTTAATTGAACCAGTAGTCGTTCCCTGCGTGGAAATGGATTAAACTCAATTATGTGTACATTGGTAGATTGACTGTCTGATTCTCCCAATGACATATTTTAGTTTAGAGACCATTCTTCATCAGCCTCTATGTCAGCAGTGTTTGGGCCGTTTCCCCATATGATGTAACTATGGAAATCTCCAATTTTCGAACCCAAATCACTAAAAGCGATAAGATATGATGATGATGATTTTCAATTGAGAGGAAAAAGGTGTTATGTCAAGAATAGTTCTCAATGTTGAAGTTTTATCAATGATATTTTAAATGAAGAATAACCACGTCTTGTGGTGTATCTTTGACGAATAGTTTCCAATTTTCATATATCCATTAGGTTTAACCAGCTATATTTTTTTTTTCAAACTATTCCATCAAATCTCTGAAGATTGTATTCTTGTAGAAAAATAGCATTTACTTAAATGATTTATTTTGATAAATTTATCAACTTAGTTTTGTTGGGAAATTATAATAAGCAAATCTGCGATTGGCCAATGATACATAAGAATTGCCTTGTTTTATGTGATAACGCATATTTGAAGTAGGCTTGTAAAAGTGTATTTATATAAATTATTTATTCTATTACACGCAGTGCATTCTGATATGGTTTTCATTGACGCTGTGCGGGATATTATAAGGAATCTCCGGTGTATTTAATTGTATAAGAATGGCATTGTATTGAAAGTAATTTCTCATTTTTGTTGTATTATGTATGTATTCGACGGATGGTTTTGCTTAAAAGCACACAAACAAAGCCACTCCAACACTTAAAAAACGTAATAGACACCTTATACGTCTCGAGCAGTCTACCTAACCGTACCAAGACTCCTCGCTGCTGGGAGGAAGGACGCTGGTGACTCGTACAACACATGAGCATATGCTACCGGTGTCTAAAGCGATGTCAGGCAGGGCAGCCGATCGGGGCTACGGTCTACCCGAAGGCCAAGGTAAGTCCTTCAATAAGGGGGAGACTGTGCTTACCCCATACAAAAAAAGAAAAAAAAAATGAGGGGAAAACACGTTAATACAAATTCTCGAAGAAGGAAGTCGTCTGGAAGGTTATACCAAAGGATATTAAATTTTAATGATGAAAATTGGTAACCCTGAAAAATAGGCGATGAAATTGAATAAGGGTTATCGAGGAGAAACCCTGGGTTATGCTTTGTTGAGAGGGTTTTTTTGTGATGAAAATGGCAGCCATAAACAGTAGGTTATAGGGAGAGTTGCAGAAAGTAACAATATATAAACAGTAGTAGGTCATAGGGAGAATTTCAGAAAGCAACAGTATTTGAAAGATAGTCAATAAATAGTATAGAAATGTTAATGCACATCCTGAGGGTGACCAAGGATATTTTTTAAAATAAAAGGTAAACTATTCTTCTTCTTCTTCTTCTTCTTCTTCTTCTTCTTCTTCTTCTAGTTCTATTATTATTATTATTATTATTATTATTATTATTTATTATTAATTATTATTATTATTATTATTATTATTATTATTATTATTATTATTATTATTATTATTATTATGATGATGATTTTTATTATACAAAGTGTGCACAAATACCTACAGAAAAATTCTAGATCACCAATTAATCCCTTATGAAATAAAATGTTCAAATAAAAAGAAGGGGAAAAGCAGTTTAGATCTTTCAATATTTTAAGCAAATGGAATTAAGACTTCACGAAGACCTGTTTTGCGTCAACGGATAAACCTTGCATCTAACTCTGCTACTTGGGTGGAGCTTCTTTTCCTGCCAAGAAGAACTAGTTTTGATTACTGTTGTTGTTCCTAACATTATTGTCAATGTTCTCAAAGAGTATTATTATTATTATTATTATTATTATTATTATTATTATTATTACTATTATTTTTATTATTATTATTTATATTATTATTATTATTGACAATGTTCTCAAAGAGCATTATTATTATTATTATTATTATTATTGACAATGTTCTCAAAGAGTATTATTATTATTATTATTATTATTATTATTATTATTATTATTGACAATGTTCTCAGAGTATTATATTATTATTATTATTATTATTATTATTGACAATGTTCTCAAAGAGTATTATATTATTATTATTATTATTGACAATGTTCTCAAAGAGTATTATTATTATTATTATTATTATTATTATTATTATTATTATTATTATTATTATTATTATTATTATTACTACTTGCCTAGCTACAACCCTAGTTGGAAGAGCATGATCCCACAAGCCCAGGGGTTCCAATAGGTAAAATAGTCCAGTGAGGAAACGAAACTTGGAAAAGTAAAATAGACTAAAAAATATTTTAACAAAACAAGAGGAAGAGAAATATGATAGAATAGTGTGCCCAAGTGCACTCTAACCTAAAGAATTCTTCATGCGTAAACCAATAAAAGTTTTTTCTTTGTATAGTGTTCGAGATTTTGGTAATTTTGATCAACGGTATCGCATGTATGCTTGGAAAGTACTATGCCGTTTTCATGTTATTTTCTGTGAAATGTTTAATAATTCATCAAAAAAAGCATTAATTATCTATTTCAGAGGTTTTATTTTGCGTTTTTTGCCTTTATTGCTGTGATGTCAGTTTATGGTTGGTCCAATATTCGCCGACACCTTCACCGTCTAGTTGCTCGCATGATTCTTGATTATTATTATTATTATTATTATTATTATTATTATTATTATTATTATTATTATTATTACTTGCTAAGCTACAATCCTAGTTGGAAAAGCAGGATGCTATAAGCCCAAGGGCTCCAACGGGGAAAATAGCCCAGCGAGGAAAGGAAATAAGGATATAAAGTACAAGGGAAATTTAAGAACGATAATAACATTAAAATAAATCTTTCATATGGAAAGTGTCTTCCCCTCTGATACATAAATGGCATTTCGTTTATAAGTTGAGCTTCCTTTTTGTAATATATCAAGAAAAATAAGTCTATTCTAAAAAGTTTTTTTTTTTTTTTTTTCATCATTTTGAAAGGCAATAATGAGTACTGTATGTTTTTTAAAGTGTATAATTAAATTTAGGATATTTACTCGAGTGTAAACTATTTAGGATATGTACTTTGACGGAATCCAGTTAAGATATGTCCTCTCTTTAGTTAGGACATTTATTATAATATAACCTATAGTCAATTTCTTTTAATGAGGCGCATTTGCACCGACTCGCAGCGGTGCCCTTTTAGCTCGGAAAAGTTTCCTGATCGTTGATTGGTTAGAATTATCTTGTCCAACCAATCAGTGATTAGGGAACTTTTCCGAGCTAAAAGGGCATGGTGCGAGTCGGTGCAAATCTGCCTCGCTAAAAAAAATTGACTATGGTTAGGCCGTGTACTCTAATGGAACCCAGTAAAGACTAGAATCATCAATGGAATCCAATAAAGACGTGCAATATTGACACCGTCCAAAACCATTGCTCTCCCAGTGACTCAAGCAGTCACTTAGATCCTACAATAAGTCAAGTGTAGATGATCGCAGCCTTTGTGAAAAAGACAAGGAGCCAGCAGTCTCATTATATATATATATATATATATATATATATATATATATATATATATATATATATATATAGGTAGGTAGTAAGTTGGTCAGGGCACCAGCCACCCGTTGAGATACTACCGCTAGAGAGTTATGGAGTCCTTTGACTGGCCAGACAGTACTACATTGGATCCTTCTCTCTGGTTACGGTTCACTTTCCCTTTGCCTACACATACACCTAATAGTCTGGCATATTCTTTACAGATTCTCCTCTGTCCTCTTACACCTGACAACACTGAGATTACCAAACAATTCTTCTTCACCAAAGGGGTTAACTACTGCACTGTAATTGTTCAGTGGCTACTTTCCTTTTGGTAAGGGTAGAAGAGACTCTTTAGCTATGGTAAGCAGCTCTTCTAGGAGAAGGACACTCCAAAATCAAACCATTGTTCTCTATTCTTGGGTAGTGCCTTAGCCTCTGTACCATGGTCTTCCACTATCTTGTGTTAGCTTTCTCTTGCTTGAGGGTACACTCGGGCACACTATTCTATCTAATTTCTCTTCCTCGTGTTTTGTTAAAGTTTTTATAGTTTACGTAGGAGATATTTATTTTAATATTATTCTTAAAATATTTATTTTTTCCTTGTTTCCTTTCCTTTCTGGGCTATTTTCCCTGGTTGTAGCTTAGCAATTAATAATAATAATGATAATAATAATGATAATAATAATATAATATACAGTATATATTGCCTACATATCACCATCATCATTATCTCCTACATTTATTGACGCAAAGGGCCTCGGTTAGATTTCACCAGTCGTCTATATCTTGAGCATTTAAATTAAGATATGAATATACATCCTGTCTTTAAATTTAATTAGAATGTGATGCAAAAAGCGTTATTAAAGAATTGCACTCTGGTTGCATCCGAAATAAAGTTGAATTGAAGAATTTATGTGTGTGTGTGTGTGTGTGTGTGTGTGTGTGTGTGTGTGTGTAAGAACAGTATGTGTTCTCTCGTAGGAAGGTCTTTGTTGGCTTTTATGTCTTTAGTCTTGTCAGATCCAACCCCAGTAATTATACAGCGCCTGTGCAAAAGTACTGTTACATATCTTCTAAAAAGAATTCGTTTTTCTTATGTAAGTAAGCAGTACGTTTCCCTGTGTACAGATGTTCTCTATTGCTTCCAAATGGTGTTCGCAGAAGATGGAACGTTAAGAGAACATGTGAGGAATAATCAAGTGATGGCATTTTGTAGGTGCAGAAGTTTATGGTTTTCAGAAGACTTAGATACGAATTAGATCTGGAATACAAAATGACTGTTCTGTCAAAAATACGGTTAGGGAAAGCGAAAGTGTTTTCTCTCTCTCTCTCTCTCTCTCTCTCTCTCTCTCTCTCTCTCTCTCTCTCTCTCTCTCTCTCTCTCTCTCTCTCTCTCTATTTTTTTTCGGGTGGTGGTGGTGGTGGTGGTAGAATGTACTATGAGGATGTACGTATGCGGTGGAATTTTTTAAACGGATATTAGAGTTGGTATCATCTTTATCAGGATGAATAAGGTAGAATATTTTATTGTTCAGTACTGCTAGGCCGCTCGTGCACATTTAACTTTATTTCAAGTATGCCATCCGAATTTCCAAGATGTGGAAGATTTGATTATTTTTTTTAAATTCCAGAATGGTTTTTTGATGACCTTTTCAAGTATCACAAACAGAAATCAAGTTTTATTTTCGTTAGTCTTTCTTACATTGAGAGATTGTGTGTGTGTGTATGTATGTATGTATGTATGTGTATTGTGTATATATATATATTTATATATATAATTTTATATATATATGTATATATATATATATATATATATATATATATATATATATATATATATATATATATATATATATATAAACAGTAATGCGTGTGTTTGTGTATTTACTTATATATGTATACACATATTTTGGTCAAGTTTCTTAAGTGTTAGTCTGAAATAGATGAATAAAATTACTTATTGAATTACTTGTAATGTTCATGTTTGCAAGTTGATCACAGGGTTCCTTTAGAGACTGTTGATATTCCGTTTGCCATTGCGCGCGCACAAAAAAAAAAAAATAAACCTTTATGATACGATATCACAGTCTACATATCAATCTAACACTTGCGCAGAGTTGTATATATCTTATGCATAAAATAGTGATGGAAATTATATTGATATTGTTATTATTTTGATTATCATCTTAATGCTTCACATCGGCGTAAGGAATTATCTTCGAGATATTTCCAGACTAACAAAAAAGCAAAAAAAACAAGTCGCGATTGTTGCTTGATTTTACTACTACTACTACTGTGGCAACCGCTCCAGCTGTTACTTACCGCTACCACCATCAGATCTTATTCAGCCTCCTACCTCTCTGGAAAAGAAACGAATGTCTCTCTTAACAGTGACATCGGACATGACTTTAAAATGCTTTGAGAAGTGAGTAATCTATCGCACCAGTCTTCAATATGATTTAGCTTCAGTGGCCCCCAACTCCCCATACCCCTCAACAAGTGACGTAAGTCATAAGTCATCGGAGGAACCCATTTTTCTCTCTTGTTCTCTGCGACACTATAGCGACGATGACGACGATGATGATGATGACGACGTCCTCAGAGACCAGTCGCATCTTCCAGCATTCCATAGCTTTTAATGGAGAGGCATTCGAGAGAAACGCCTGATATATAATGTCTGTCCCCGAGTAGCGCCCATTTGATAGCTTCCCCCAATTAATAACCTGTCGGGTCTCTCTCTCTCTCTCTCTCTCTCTCTCTCTCTCTCTCTCTCTCTCTCTATAGAATCTTGATGTTGTTTCGAGGTTCACTTGCGCATTAGCAAGATGTTATTGTTACTCTTTAGAGTTTAATTCCACATCCGGGGGTTATGTAAACCAGCGTTTTTATAGTTCGTGTTCATTTATTGATATGGAAATTACTTTCATACATATATAAAGAGACACACATATAAATATACATATTTATATATATATTTTATATATTTGGATATATATATATATATATATATATATATATATATATATATATATATATATATATATATATATATATATTTATATATATACAACAACAAATGCAGGGCAAACACTTCAAGTATGCCCTTATTCATATTTGGGACTAAGGGCATTTCACCACCACGTTGGCTATTGCGGATTGATGACGGTTAGAGACTAGTGTGATCACTCACAGCAAACCAACCTAGTATGGGTATCCGTGACTATTGTAGCTTTGCTGATCATAGCGATACCCAAACCCTTCCACTACGGAAAGGTATCCCATTGAGAAAGGGATATAGATACATATATATATATATATATATATATATATATATATATATATATATATATATGTGTGTGTGTGTGTGTGTGTGTGTGTGTGTGCGTGTGTCTGTTTATTTATATATATATATATATATATATATATATATATATATACATACATACATACATTCGATTAATGATAAATTTTGCACATTTAGACGGGTTTTTCATATTCAAATTAGCCATATATGTTTTTGATACATTAATGCCTGCAAAATTTATCATTAATCGAATGCCAAGTAACAAACTACCAATTAGCTACGATGGTGAAGATGGGTTGATTTCAATTCTAAGTACAAAACACCTGAATTCGACAGGTATAAGTACAGAAGAATTGTCAATGACTTTTATCTTTCTTCGTGGCCAAGTGGTAGTCACTGTCTATACAAGCTTGTCGGACCAGGGTTCGATTCCCGGCCGGTCACAAGCGCTTGTCTTTGTGTGATTTCGCCTGGGGCTCTGATCCCGAGGTCGTTAAGAGAATCCAGACATTAACGTATCAAAAACATATATGGCTAATTTGAATATATATATATATATATATATATATATATATATATATGTATATATATATATATATATATATATATATATATATATATATATATATATATATATATATATATATATATAGTTTCGAGCCATTAAAAGTCTCTATGGAATTGAAGTGTTTTTTTATGTATATTAGGCGTAGGAATCAAGTCTCGGACTTGTTTGTGTTACTTCTCCGTGGTTGTTGTACAGTGGAAATTTATGTATTTATGTATAAAGTAATATGATAGGATAGAAAAAGGACAACGGTTGTAAGTGTAATTATTTGTGCCATGAAAATGGGGTCTGGGATAGTTAATGTATGCGGATGATTTAATGCTGAGTGAGGATAGTGAGAAGAAACTACAGAAGCTGGTAAGAGAATTTCAAAGTGCATGGACGAAGAAGTTGATGGTAAATCTGAGTAATAGTAAGGTAATGAGTGTGAAAAGAAAGTAGATGGAATAGTGGTTATAATTATAGAGTTGAAGAATAGAATTGTTTAATTCCTATAAATATATTCGGAGTTATTATTATTATTATTATTATTATTATTATTATTATTATTATTATTACTAGCCAAGCTACAGCCCTAGTTGGAAAAGCAAGATGCTATAAGCCCAAGGGCTCCAACAGGGAAAAATAGCCCAGTGAGGAAAGGAAATGAGGAAATAAATAAATTAATATATCATTCTTAAAACAGTAACAAAGTCAAAATAGATATGTCCTATATAAACTATTAGCAACGTCAAAAACAGATATGTCATATATAAACAATAAAAAGACTCATGTTAGTCTGGTCAACATAAAAACATTTGCTCCAACTTTGAACTTTTGAAGTTCTACTGATTCAACTACCCGATTAGGAAGATTATTCCACAACTTGGTAACAGCTGGAATAAAACTTCTAGAATACTGTGTAGTATTGAGCCTCATGATGGAGAAGGCAATATAAGAAATATAAGAAAAAATATAAGAAAATATAAGAAAAAAATGAGTCACGGATTAAAAAAATGAAGTGCGAAGGATATCAGGATGTGGACAAGAGATTGGTAAGAGACCTCAGTAGTCTTTGAAGGTAAATTGGGAGTGTATGAATCAACTCTCTCCAGAATCAAACCATTGTTCTCTAGTCTCGGGTAGTGCCATAGCCTATGTACCATGGTCTTTCACTGTCTTGGGTTAGAGTTCTCATGCTTGAGGGTACGCTCCGCCACACTATTCTATCTAATTTCTCCTCCTCTTGTTTTATTAATGTTTTTATAGTTTATATAGGAAATATTTATTTTAATGTTGTTACTGTTCTTAGAATATTTCAATTGTCCTTGTTTCCGTTCCTCACTGGGCTATTTTCCATGTTAGGGCCCCTGGGCTTATAGTATCCTGCTTTTCAAACTAGGGTTGTAGCTTAGCAAGTAGTAATAATAATAATAACAATAATAATAATTGTAAGTTAAAAATCTTGAAGCTGCGATGAATGGGTTGTAGCTTAGAAAGTAATAATAATAATAATAATAATAATAATAATAATAATAATAATAATAATAATAATAATAATAATAATTGCAAGTTAAAAATCTTGAAGCTGCGATGAATGGGTTGTAGCTTAGAAAGTAATAATAATAATAATAATAATAATAATAATAATAATAATAATAATAATAATAATAATTGCAAGTTAAAAATCTTGAAGCTGCGATGAATGTTTATCTTCGTATATGTGGTGTAAAAAGAATTGATATGGGGAGAAATGAAGAAATTCACGAAAGTGTTATAAAGGGTAGCTTACGGTAGATAGAAGAATGGACCAGCGTATTATTATTATTATTATTATTATTATTATTATTAACTGCTAAGCTACAACCCTAGTTGGAAAAGCAGGATGCTATAAGCCCAGGGCCCCGACAGGGAAAATAGCCTAGTGAGGAAAGGAAACAAGGAAAAAAATATTTTAAGAGTAACAACATTAAAATAAATATTTCCTAAATAAACTATAAAGACATTAACAAAACAAGATGAAGAGAGATTAGATAGAATAGTGTGCCCGAGTGTACCCTCAAGCAAGAGAGGTAGTTCGGTCACGTACAATTCAAACGTATTACCAGGTAGGAATTGAGGAAGACTTACAAATTTTTGGATAAATAGATTGAAAGACACGTTAGAAGGGAAGGGTCTTGTTATCGAGTCTCGCTCAAACTCGTTTGTTACTTTGGTCGATGCAACCTCACCATCCTTGTGAGCTAAGGATGGGGGTTTATGGGGAGCCTATAGGTCTATCTGATGAGTCATCAGCAGCCATTGCCTGGCCTTCCTTGGTCCTAGCTTGGATGGAGAGGGCCTTGAGTGCTGAATGAATACATACATATATATATATATATATATATATATATATATATATATGGTCACGTCTCTAGGGCATTGTCCTGCTTGATAGGGCAATGTTACTGCCCCTTACCTCTACCATTCATGAGCGACCTTTAAGCCATTAACAGGAGAATTGCCAGCTAGATAGGATTGAATAATGTAGTGTGTGTAGTATAGCTCAGTATACCACTGTATAATTGCACGAAATGAATAACTATTTATAAGTTTTACTGCAAGCCACTTCATTCGTTATTCAGTTGTTAAATGGTAAGTGTGGCTCGTTTTATGGTTATTTTCTGCAGTCGGTTATTGTTAAGAGAAATAGCTTAAGGCATACATACATATATATATATGTATATATATATATATATATATATATATATATATATATATATATATATATTATATATATATATATATAATGTGTGTGTATGTGTGCGTCTATGCTTTTTAATATATTCATGTTTATATATATATATATATATATATATATATATATATATATATGTGTGTGTGTGTGTGTGTGTGTTTGTGTGTATATATATATATATATATATATATATATATATATATATAATTTATATATTAGTGTGAACTCAATAATAAACACCTGCACTCAGACCTGCGCACTCAAACAAACCCACTTCAAACGTGGCGATATTTTGATATATCATTATAGTTCGAATGCTCACCAGCTGCATCGTATATCTGCGTCCTGCTTCACATTAATTTGGAATACATCATCGAGGGGGAAAATAAATGCAAAGGCAAGACAATAGAGTTGTCTGGTCAATACCTGGTGCCGGGTGTTGGAGGCATCGCAGGGCCGAAGGACACCCCCCGCCCGCCCCCATCAAGGAAGACATCTGTCTCGGCCCGTGATTGGGAAATTGGCGCGAAATAATTGGCGGGAAAATTGCTTGGGTGCCAAACAAATGAGAAGCAGCTCGCTGCTGCACGTTTCGCTTTTCCAGCCAAACCAACCTCCCACCCCTATCCCATCTTCTTCTTACAACGTCCTATCACCCCAGCTGGTTGGCATCACCCGCTTCCAAGCCTCTCCTACTCTTTGTATCTGCTGCGAGTCTATTTAAATTAATATTATTATATCTAGGGGTGAAGAAAGGTCCGCTAGTCTCGAGTCCTCCTTCAATCCATTTTGGTTATAACCGGGCGAAGTGGTGTTAATGATGGCGGCAAGCAGGGTAATTTATTTCGAGTAAAATGATGGTAGTCTATCGCATGAATCAAGTGACAATGTGCCTCAGGAGTGACACTCTTAATTAGGCGGGAGAATACACCAATTAAGGTCTGTCAGGGGGGTTCTTCAGGTATGCCCGCCCTATCAGCAGCCAGAATCGATGTGTTATCGCGCAGTTACCATACACTCAACTCTCCTCCTTTTACTCTCGGTCCCCCTCCCCTAAATCATGTCAAATAAGGGCGTTGCTTCTCTCTCTGAACATTCTTTGCTGTCAATGACTTAATTTGAACGTTAGGTAAGGCTTTTCGATATTTGTTTAGGCACGTTTGAGTTCCATATCTGCATGGCGCATGTCAGTGGAAAGGCTGGTTGCTCTAGAGCGAATGACAGATACAGTTTGTCACTTGTTTCAATAAGTTCCTTATTTCGACTGCCGTGGCTTCAGTATTATTATTGTTCCATATGAAAATCAAGAAATAATGATAACTTGAATTGTTTCTTGCTGCCATTTCTGCCTTTTTTTATTGATGAAGTAATAGATTTCTTTTTATTGGCTGATATTCAGAATTTCCTGATGCACCAGTAATATCAGCTTTTGTACATTTTTTAAACTTTTTTTTTTTAATAACTTTATCATCAACAAATCCTACCAAATGATAAAAGTAATAAATTCCTTTTGTCAATTTGAATTTTCTCGCTATCCCTGTGTAGTTTTATGATGGCTGCACTCCCCATATTAGATATCTTCAAATGGAGGAGTATAAAAAAAAAAACTTGTAATTTCTTCTAACGATAGAGAAATTTCCAAGACCAGAGAAATGGAATCGTAGATACTTAGTACGAGAAATTATTGCTAATTTTTATTTCTCCTAGATGATGACGTTGGCTGAAAGTACAGCAGTGATCTGTGCAGAATGCATTGCAGGAGTCGCATAACCATAGTGCTGCCCGTAACGTTTTGAAAGAACAAACTCACAGTTAGGTTCATCTTAATCTGTGCCCTCCTATTAGTATTTTTCATAAATACGTGTTTGGGACACCTGTTGAGGGCATGTAGAATTATATATATCCTAAACACTAACTATAGTCAATTCTTTTTAGTTAGGCAGATTTGCACCGACTCGCAAGGGTGCCCTTTTAGCTCGGAAAAGTTTCCTGATCGCTGATTGGCTGGACAAGATAATTCTGACCAATCAGAGAGCAGGAAACTTTTCCGAGCGAAAAGGGCACCGTTGCGAGTCAGTGCAAATGCGCCTCATTAAAAAAAATTCGAGTACAAATCATAAGACGCCTACCTATGATGATACTTCAAAGATTTAAAAGCTCTTGGCATGCGTTAAAATCTAAAGCCTTGACTGTTATGTCAGTTTATAAGAGGTTATTTTCCTTTGTCGAAAATTTAGTTTGAGTGCAGAATCTGACATAACGGTAACACTGTCCCTTGAATCAAATGTGCCTGATGAAAGCAGGAAAAAG
>NC_090739.1:139369559-139372059 GCF_036898095.1 Palaemon carinicauda
TCTTTTTCAACTCCTGAGTCCATCAGTTAAATATTTATGGTCTCGTTGAATATACCAAATATCTGTAAACGGGCGGATAGGAAATAGCAACCTTTATGGATAAGGGCTGAAGACTGAGAAGCAGTATTATTATTATTATTATTATTATTATTATTATTATTATTATTATTATTATTACTTGCCAAGCTACAACCCTAGTTGGAAAAGCAGGATGGTATACGCCCAGGTGTTCAACAGAAGAAAGTAGCCCAGTGAGGAAAGAAAACGAGGAAAAATAGAATATTTTAAGAAGAGTAACGACATAGATATCTCCTATATAAACTATAAAAATTCAGAAAAAATAACAGGAGGAAGAGAAATAAGTTGAAACAGTGTGCCCGAGTGTACCCTCAAGCAAGAGAACTCTAACCCAAGACATTGGTACAGAGGCCATGGCACTAACCAAGACTAGAGAACAATGGTGTGATTTTGGAGTGTCCTTCTCCTAGAAGAGCTGTTTACCAAAGCTAATGAGTCTCTTCTGCCCTTACATAGAGGAAAGTGGCCTTTGAAAAATTACAGTGCATTAACCCCTTGGGTGAAGAAGAATTATTTGGTAATCACGGTGTTGTCAGGTGTATGAGGGCATAGAGGAATATGTAAAGAATAGGCCAGACTGTTCGGTGTATATACAGGCAAAGGGAAAATGAACCGTAACCAGAGAGAAGGATTCAATGTAGTACTGCCTGGCCATTCAAAGGACTCAATAACTCTCAAGCGATAGTATCTCAACAGGAAGTGGTTAAAAATGTGTCAAAAAGTCTAAGGCTTCATCGTAGATTTTCTAGTTGTACATAATTACTTTCGATTAATTAATTGAGCGTGAAGCCATAGTTTTCTCAAAGCTTTTGTAAATTAATTTTCTTTTTAATATAACATACACTAAAGTGGCAGGGCAAATGATTCTTGAGAAACGGAGTAAGCCAGAGGCTGTTTGTCCATCGGTACATGGATGGTATGAATGGCTGATCATACTGGTTGATTCACAAGTGTACAAGCTCCTACGGATTTTACCATATATTCTAAAATCAGATTAATTAAGTCTGTACGACCAAGATCCTTTTGTCTTATAGACTTTGTTGACATTAGCCTCTTATTATTATTATTATTATTATTATTATTACTTGCTAATCTACAACCCTTGTTGGAAAAACAGGATGCTATAAGCCCGGTGGCCCCAACAGGGAAAATAGCCCAATGAGGAAAAGAAACAAGGAAACATAAAATATGTTAAGAATAGTAACAACATTAAAATAAATATTTTCTATATTATTATTATTATTATTATTATTATTATTACTACTTGCTAATCTACAACCCTTGTTGGAAAAGCAGGATGCTATAAGCCCGGTGGCCCCAACAGGGAAAATAGCCCAATGAGGAAAAGAAACAAGGAAACATAAAGTATGTTATGAACAGTAACAACATTAAAATAAATATTTCCCATATTATTATTATTATTATTATTATTATTATTATTATTATTATTATTACTTGCTACGCTGCAACCCTGTTGGAAAAGTAAGATTCTATAAGTCCAGGGGCTCCAACAGGGAAAATAGCCTAGTGACGAAAGAAACAAGGAGAAATAAAATATTTTATGAATAGTAACAACATTAGAATAAATATTTCCCAAATATACTATAGAAACTTTTAACAAAACAAGAGGAAGAGAAATTAGATAGAACAGTGTGCCCGAGTGTACCCTCAAGCAAGAGAACTTTAACTCAAGACACCACTTAATTTGTAAGATCAATTTTTGCTGTTTATTCTTTACATCTCTGATTCTTTTATGCTCTTGGACACTTTCCTAATTGAAGCTTTAATGGTTGTAGTATTCTGTTTTGTCAGTTTGGGTTGCAGCTTGGCTTGTAAGAAGGGGATAATAATGATAATATCTACTTTGATGTTTAAAGTCTTTGATGTATTTCTTCCCTTATAAACTTAAAGATTATATTTAGTTGTTGCATAATTAAAACAAAAACTGAAGTGATTTTAACTTGGACATTAAATTCAAGTTTATTATTAAGTAATATCTAAACTTGGAGTAGCAAATTCGGTTCTGATTTCTCATTATATTCAATAATTGTGTAAGTTTGACTACTAACAGATTAGTTAGTCTCTGATGTATATTAACGTATAAATTACCTAAAATTGGTTATGAACCAATAGGCCTATATTGGGTGTATTTTTCTCTATTAAAACTCAAAATATTCATGCTTTCTTATGAATGTTTAAAAAAAAGTAAATTGCGTAATTTTAATTATTAATTACTTTTGCGTCTCTCTGTCTACACATAGATTACCATTTAAAAATTATATTTAGTTGTGCATAATTAAGAGAACAAAAACTTAAGTGATTAAATTCAAGTTTATTAGTAAGTAGAATCTAAACTTGGAGTAGCTAATTCGGTCCTGATTTTTCATTAAATTCACTAATTGTGTAAGTTTGACTACTAACA
>NC_090739.1:139374559-139377059 GCF_036898095.1 Palaemon carinicauda
GTGTAGGCAAAAGGAAAATGGACCGTAACTATAGAGAAGGCTCCAACGTAGTACAGTCTCGCCAGTCAAAGGACCCCATTACCTCTAGAGGTAGTATCCCAACGGGTGGCTGGTGCCATGGCCAACCTACTACCTATAGTGAGGCTTTTGTTCTCAAACATAAACGGACTACTGTTGGTGGGTTGTTTTTTAGTATTTGAATTGTTAATCAATAGAATACAGAGTTCTTATAGCTGGAGGAATGTAATATCTGGCGTTCTTCAGGGTAGTATACTTGACCCTTCTTTAGATATTGCTAGTTCATGAAATATGGTTTGATCTCGAAAACAAGCATGTTGCTAATGGCTCTTTTTATACCGATCTGATCTCTTAATCGTAGATTTGTGGATGCTAGATTTCTTAACAGAGAACAGTAAAATTAATTTTGAGGGTGGAAGTTGAACTCTAACAAAACTTAAAAGGAGGATTGTGAGTAAAGTCTAAGACCTTGGGTCCTTCAACTCAGATCCTTTTCATTGACATTATTTCTATGAATTCAAGGACTTCAATGAAAATTTTGGATGATTACAAATTAATTATTTTTTGGAAACTTAATCTTTTTAATTCCACAGGAATTCGGTATATTGATAAAATCATTCTAGAATTTTTAGGGATCTGTTAACCCTGAAGATATATTTTAATCTTTTAATTCGGCCATGTTTTGAATATTGATCTGTAGTTGTTCAGCAGCTAAATTTCATCTTGAATTACCGGACAAGACCTAAAAATTTTTAGATTTTTCAACCTGGCAATTATCCCTGTAAGGCTGGCACCGCCGTTGAATGAGCTCCATCTACATGTTGCATAAGATTTTTCATAATACCGACCATCCTTTGTATTCAGATCTTCCCAGATTATCATCCATCACTTAGTACCAAGTTTGTACTTGACTCTGATAGTCTTGCCCTTTCTTTAGTAAGACTCACTATTACACAGTATTCTAGTTTCATTACGGCTTGTCCTGCTATAATAATGATAATAGTAATATTAATATGGTTTCACTAGTTTCGGCACTTACTGCTTCCTGTCTCTTATCATTTTTAATCTTAATATAAATCTTCGTAAAAATAAAGAAAATTTTAAAGGCGTAAAGGCCTCACATGAATGGCAAAGGCAAGGGACAGTGACATTGCCCTATCAAGAAGCACAATGCCCTAGAGACTGACCATATACACATATGATCAGTGCCCAAGCCCCTTCTCTATCTAAACTAGGACCAAGGAGGACCGGGCTATGGCTGCTGATGACTCAACAGATAGACCTATAGACTTCCACAAACCCCCCATCATTAGCTCACAGGGATAGTGAGGTTTTAGCGATCAAAAGAACTAACGAGTTTGAGCGGGACTAGAACCCCAGTCTGGCGTTCACCAGTTAAGGACGTTACCGCATCGGCCACCACATCCCTAAGGATAAAAGTAATGCCTAATTTTAAATTCTCAAACATCAGTAATATAGACACCATTTTTACTGTTATCTTTTTTTTTTTTTTTTGGTTTTTGTTGTTATTATAAGGGCAGTAGTTATTCTTGTTTATCCAGATAAAACGAAGTGCTATCGAACTGTTCATGGTTCACAGAGATTTGTTTTCTCTTTGGGTTTTATAATCCATCTCCCAACCGCAGAATATTATAATTTCATTAAGGCGGCCAGTCCGGATAAGGTTCAGAAGAAAACCATCAATTAAGATACCAATTTTTTTTTTCTCAAGGAGTTTTGGATTCTGTTATGTCTCGCTATAAACGCTATATATATGCGCTGTATCTATAGTGATTAAAGCCTTTTGATGTTCTATATTATCTCCGTCTGGACTACTATAGAATGTGATCATTTCCAATTATTATTATTATTATTATTATTATTATTATTATTTTAAATTATTATTATTTTTATTTATTATTATTATTATTATTATTATTACTTGCTGAGCTACAACCCTACTTGGAAAAGCAGGATGCTATAAGCCCAAGGGCTCCGACAGGGAAAATAGTCCAGTGAGGAAAGGAAACAAGGAAAAACTACAAGAAGTTTAAGAACAATAACAACATTAGAATAAATATTTCCTATATAAACTATAAAAACCTGAAAATAACAAGATAATTTACACTTGAAATATCTTGAGATGTAGCAAACGTCTGGAATTCAGCGAAGACTCCGTAACAAACCTGTACTACATTATTTTGTCGCAGGCTACACAGGCTACAGCAATAAACCAGGCTATGTTTTCTAACCTTGTGATTCAGGTAGGATCAGATGAGAGATCTGGGCATTAAATGAGATATTCGATCCTCCAAAGCTTGTCCTATAAAGGCATTGGAACCGGTTCTATAAAATGTGGCGGAATCTTTTTAATTAAGACCTCATTAAACTTATCATCACTTTCACTTGCCTTTTTTTTGTTGAATTTTTTTTTCTACGAAAATGGATGGGCGTGGCTCGAATTTTCAGTCTTTTATTGAGC
>NC_090739.1:139388121-139390621 GCF_036898095.1 Palaemon carinicauda
GTATTAACTATTATTATTATTATTATTATTATTATTATTATTATTATTATTATTATTATTATTATAACTTTTTCCCCATACATGTATTACACATCACTAGCTGTGTTCAAATCCTGTCTATGTCTATGTATTAACTTTTATTATTCTGCTTTTTCCAATTAGGGTTGCATCCTAGCTTCTGATGATAAGGATAATATTTTTAACTATTTTTATTATAACTTTGTACTCATATTTCTATTATACATCATTAGCTGTGTTCAAATCCTGTCTATATATATATATATATATATATATATATATATATATATATATATATATATATATATATATATATATATATATATATATATATATATATATATGCACCATCTTTTATTATTCTGCTTTTCCAATTAGGGTTTCATCCTAGCTTGTGATGATAAGGATAATAATTTGAGCTATTGTTATCATTATAACTTTATACTCGTATTTGTATTATACGTCACTAGCTGTGTTCAAATCCTGTCTACTATATATATATATATATATATATATATATATATATATATATATATATATATATATATATATATATATATATATATATATGCACTATCTTTTATTATTCTGCTTTTCCAGTTAGGGTTGTTCTTGTCTTGTGATGATAAGGATAATCATTTGAACTATTGTTATCATTATAACTTTATACTCGTATTTGTATTATACATCACTAGCTATGTTCAAGTAAGGTTGTTTCGATTTCTGCCTTTTTAACGATAGGTGAATTTGTTAACTTGCTCAGTGTCGGTGTTGAGTTATAATAAAACATTCAAATGATACTTCATCTTTTCAATTGCAGAGAATCAAGCTATTTTGCTGTGTACCCTTTTATTATTATTATTATTATTATTATTATTATTATTATTATTATTATTACTAGCCAAGCTACAACCCTAGTTGGAAAAGCAAGATGCTATAATCCCGAGGGCTCCAATTGGGAAAAATATCCCAGTGAGGAAAGGAAATAAGGAAATAAATAAATGATGAGAACAAATTAACAATAAATCATTCTAAAAACAGTTTTAATCTTTTTTTCCTGTGTCGTTTAATTCTGCAATAATTTATTCCGTTAGTTTATTTTGCAACATTTTTCTCTTTCATATCTGATTATTTTTTTAGTATTATTTTTTATTTCTGATGCAGAATTTTATTCGTATACTTACTACTTAATTATTTATTTTGCAATTTTCCGCTGATTAACAGCTAAATGATATAGTTTATATATGAAAGATTTATTTTATTATTGTTCCTTTTCTTGAATTTTTTTATTTTAATTGTTCATTACGTCTCTTGTAGATTATTTATTTCCTTATTTCCTTTCCTCACTGGACTTCTGTCCCTGTTGGAGCCCTTGGGCTTATAGCATCTTGCTTTACCAACTAGGGTTGTAGCTTAGCAAGCAATAATAATAATAATAATAATAATAATAATAATAATAATGATAATAATAATAATGATAATAATAATAATAATAATAATAATAATAATAATAATAATAATAATAATAATAATAATAATAATGATGATGATGATGATGATGATGATGATGATGATGATGATGATGATGATGATGATGATGATAATAATTAGCTCTCTTATCCAACGCAGATTTGCGATAGTTGGACGAGATTCATTGGCATCAGAGGAAATGTTTAGAACCCCCTTTTCCAAATAGCCTGATCAGAAGAATATATCTCAGCCCTCCCCCCCCCTCCCCCCCCCCCTTTCCCCCCCTTGCAACATCATCCATCAATCATCCTTTTTGCCTGACGAGGCTCAGACGTAGAGCCCTTGCTCTTAGGAAGAGCCCCGGTGATACATCGAAGTTGTGCCATTGATGAGGATATCATATTTTCTTGTTACCTGTTCACTTTTTAATGAGCAAAAATGAAATTCGGTTTTGTAAATAGCGTTTATGACAAATGTTAAAACAAATGTACAAGTTTTGCCTGACGAGAAGGTTTGCCTTACAAAAATTTTGGGTTTAATCTTATTAGTTCAAATTAGCAAATACCGCCTCCCTTAAGTTAAGTTGCAAATTTTTTTAATATGCTTTATTATGATATTTCCATCACCTATTGTTGAAACATCTTTTCATCCATTTTCATTTTTAACAAACTATATTAATTCTCTATTACTCATGAATTTTCACCACTAAATAATGGAAGTTAATTCACGCTTCAAGGAGAAAAAAAAAAATGTAATTATCTTTAGGGCTCCAACTTGAGCTTTCGTTATCAGTTGAGGACTCAATCACAAAGATTACATCACCCTCTCCAAACAGCCGAGCTCTTGCCGCTAATTTCCTCGAGCTCGGTAACGATCGAATCAGCTGAGGAAAGTCTTAATAACGTAAAAGCGAATGTGAAGTCATCAATCACGAGGCTTGATTGCTGTTCATTGGTACGAAGAATCCCATGCTGAGCTAAAATGACCCGTCTTTAATCTTTTCAGGAAGTGG
>NC_090739.1:139395621-139400621 GCF_036898095.1 Palaemon carinicauda
TAAGGTTGTGGCTTAGCTAGTAATAATGATAATGAGTCTATATGTATGTGTGTGTATATATATATATTATATCTATATATATATATATATATATATATATATATATATATATATATATATATATATATATATATATATATCACCGTTTAACATTATCATTAAATAGAACAACGCATGGTTTTGCTATTGTTGTGGTTCTAAAACTGCAAATGACCTCTGGTATATAAGAATTACTCAAAAAATAAAAAATAGAATTGTTGGAGAATAAGCGAGTAAAAGTCGTGTTCTTTTACAAGCGCCCTCGTTGGGATTATTTTCAGTTCTGGTAATAAGTCGTTCATATGTGCGTGATATATCCGAGGTCCCGAGAGAGATGGAGGAGCGAATGTGAGGTCAGAAGAAATTGGCCATTCTTCCTATATCAGAGTGAAAAGTAGAATAAAACTATTTGAAAATAGAATGAATAAACGTAGCCATGTTGGAAACCGAGCTGCGAATGGTATTTAATCACTCTTGTCGTCGTTTATTTAATTGTCTGTTTGCTTATGAATAACTTTACACAAGAACCACTGTACCTGTTTTGACCAAAGTTGGTGAATCTATAACTATTTGGTTAAGGTACAGTCACTCATATAAGTTGATGGATATCCGGGTGTTTGAGAGATTTCTATTTCAACTCTTTCTGGACGACAGGTGTAATGGAGCGCGAAACCGGTCAAATATTCAACTACCCATTCGCGCTCCCAGACACCTGTCGTCCGGAAAGTGGTGAAATGGAAATCTCTCTCATAAAACCCAGTGAGTGACTGTACATCGAAGTACAAGTACGCAACTGTACCTTGTAAATATAATCGCAGTGTTAAGTAAATGGCAAAACAGTTTGTTTTAAGTTTATTTATTTATTTTTTTTTTTCAACACTACTCAATAACTATTAAATTAGTTTCAACGAATCTTGGTGGTCATGTGGAGTATAACCCAAGGACAAATCCATAAGATTTTGAAGAAAATACACCGAAGTACAAGTTTGCAGTGGAGTTAAGAGCACAATAAGACTGGCGTGGCAAAGGCATGCTCTCTATTGAGTGTCCCTCTTGTTCGAAGTTTGTCAGTCTTCGTATAATTATGAGAGGAAGACTTGCAGATAAGTCTCCAAAATTAAATCATTGTTCTCTAGTCTTGGATAGTGCCATAGCCTCTGTACCATGGTCTTCCACTGTCTTGGGTTAGTTTTCTAGCGTGAGGGTACACTCTGGCACACTATTCTAATTTCTCTTCCTCTTGTTTTGTTAAAGGATTTATAGTATATATAGGATATATTCATGTTGTTACTGTCCTTAAGATATTTTATTTTTCCTTCTTTCCTTTCCTCATTGGGCTATTTTCCCGTTTGGGGCCCCCGGCTTATAGCATCCTGCTTTTCCAACAAGGGTTGTAGCTTAGCAATTAATAATAATAATATTAATAATAATAATAATAAAAACAATTATCACTATGGAAGATATTTGCATTAGATAAGAGTTTTTGGGCATGTTATAAGTTCGATTAAGGATAAACTTACACTGGTCAAACTGATATAACGAGTCTGTTAAAAGGTTTAAAGGCCGTTCATGAATGGCAGAGGCAAGGGACAGTGTCATTGCCCTAGAGACTGACCATGTATACATATGATCAGCTCCCAAGCCCCGTATCCACCCAAGCTTTTTTTGACGTTGGTAATAGTTTATATAGGACATATCTGTTTTGACGCTGTTACCTTTTTAGAATGATATATTGTTAATTTATTCTCATCATTTATTTATTTCCTTATTTCCTTTCCTCACTGGGCTATTTTTCCCTGTTGGAGCCCTTGGGCTTATATCATCTTGCTTTTCCAACTAGGGTTGTAGCTTGGCTAGTAATAATAATAATAATAATAGGCATTGGCTGCTGATAACTCAGCAGATAGACCTATAGGCTCCCCCAAAGCCTTCATCCTTAGTTCACAAGGATGGGTAAGTTGCAGCGACCAAAGAAACTAATGAGCTTGAGTGGGACTCGAACCCCAATCTGGCGTTCATAAATCAGAGACGTTACTACATCGGCCACCACAACCCTACTTTTTCATGTTTCTTCCTTAACGATGAGAATTATGTCAGTTGATTATTTTAACTACTGTCTTGACGTAGCTTCTCTGCGGGCTTGAGGATCATTTAAGTTGATGAAACTGTTTTCGCCACCAAAATAATGTATTTGTAATCTATAGTCAATTTCTTTTAGCGATGCAGATTTGCACCGACTCGCAGGGGTGCCCTTTTAGCTCGGAAAAGTTTCCTGATCGCTGATTGGTCGGACGAGATAATTCTAACCAATCAGCGATCAGGAAACTTTTCCGAACTAAAAGGGCAAACCTGCGAGTCGGTGCAAATCTGCCTCGATAAAAGAAATGGACTATAGTTGAGTTGTTTGAATGGAGTGTAAGCCGCATTAAATGTATGATACGCAGATAAAGTTCTAATTCTGGTAGTTGGCATTTTCTTGTATTTTTTAGAAAATAGGAAAATAAGTAGTTTTAAGAAGATTGTCATGCTGTAGATATGTTCAGTCAAGGTAAATGCGGCCGTTAAAAGAAGTGAATGGTACAAATCGGTGGCTACTTACCATTTAAAGTATATCTGAAGTTTACCCCTTCAACCATACTCATTTATTTTTTTAATGAGGCGCACTTGCACCAACTTGCAGCGGTGTCCTTTTAGCTCGGGAAAGTTTCCTGCTATCTGATTGGTTAGAATTATCTTGTTTAATCAATCAGCGATCAGGAAACTTTCCCGAGCGAAAAGGGCACCCCTGCGAGTCGGTGCAAATCTGCCTCACTAAAAATAATTTACTATAGTTCAAATGTCTAGATATTCCCCTTCTTATAGGCAGAAAAAAGAAAAGTTGTCGAAGCAGAAATATTCGTGCTTAATTACTCAAAGTTATTAATAGAGATATTAAAAATCTCTTATTTAGTAGTGAAAGTTATTTGGTTGAATGGCTCAAATTTCTGATTGCTATTCAGTTCCTCAATGTTAGGGGTAATAATTTAATGATGGAACATTTAACTTCAAGATAATTTTTCTACTTGCAATGGTCCTTTGAGTCAAAATCAAACCATTGTTCTTTAGTCTTGGATAGTGCCATAGCCTCTGTACCATGGTCTTTCATTGTCCTGGGTTAGAGTTCTCTTGCTTGAGGGTACAATCAGGCACACTATTCTATCTGATTTCTCTTCCTCTTGTTTTGTTAAAGTTTTTGTAGTTTATTTAGGAAATAATTATTTTAATGTTGTTGCTCTTCTTAAAATTATATTTTCCTTGTTACCTTTCCTCACTGGGCTATTTTCCCTGTTTGGGCCCCTGGGCTTATGGCATTCTGCTTTTCCAACTAGGGTTGTAACTTAGCAAGTATTAATAATAATAGTAATAATAATAATGATAATAATAATAATAATAATAATAATAATAATAATAATAATAATAATAGGCGTAGGAGGAGATGATGATATGAATCTAAAAGAGGAAAATTTACACCATGTTGGGAATGCCTGGTTTGTGTAGGCTGTCGTGAGCAATTAAACACTTGAGTGATAGAAGTGAACTTGCATGTAGGCTGAAAAGAGGGTCAGAAACAAAGGTGTGTTATGCTTTGAGGTTGCTCAACATCTTACTGGTTAGAAAAATTCGAACTTGTTGTGATGACTGATGTGGTAACGTCCCTGACTGGTGAACGCCAGACTGGGGTTCGAGTCCCGTTCAGACTCATTAGTCTCTTTGGTCGCTGCATCCTCACCATCCTTGTGAACTACTGATGGGGGGTTTAGGGAAGCCTATAGGTCTATCTGCTGAGTCATCAGCAGCCATTGCCTGGCTCTCCTTACTCCTAGCCTGGATGGAGAGGGGGCTTGGGCGCTGATGATATGTATAAATGGTCAGTCACTAGGGCATTGTCCTGCTTGATAGGACAATGTCACTGTCCCTTGCCTCTGCCATTCATGAGTGACCTTTAAACCTTTAAATAGATAGTTGATGTAGGCAAGATTTGCGAATGAGATTTTTAATGGGAGGGTTGAATAATGTCAGCAGTTGGTTTTTATCAAGTATCTTTTAATAAACATAGCAGGTGATGGTAAGATCAGAGAAGAATAAGTCACAGAAGATTGATAAGAGACTAGAATCGTCTATGTTAGCAAAGGTCAGAAAATATAAAGGGATTTTAATCCAACGTTCATTTGTGGTAGTGAATTATGTATTTTGAATTAGAGTGAAATATGAAAGGTTGAATTTTATGAGCAGGGCTGTGTATGTCTTGGGTTAGAGTTCTCTTGCCTGAGGGTACACTCGGGCACACTATTCTATCTAATTTCTCTTCCTATTGATTTGTTAAAGTTTTTATAGTTTGAATAGGATATATTTATTTCAATATTCTTAGAATATTTTGTTTTTCCTTGTTTCCTTTCCTCACTGGGCAATTTTCCATGTTGGAGCCCTTGGATTTATAGCATCCGGCTTTTCCAACTAGGGATGTAGCTTAACAATGAATAATTATAATAATAATAATAATAATAATAATAATAATAATAATAATAATAATAATAATAATAATAATATGATATAAGAACTGATGAATTAAGAACTTGGTAAAGATGTCTGGATAAAATATTTTGTGGTGGTTCACTCATGGGAATACAAGGGGTAAGAATAGCTAAGTAAAAGAAAGTATATGATAATTCAGATATACTATGTAGTAGAAGAGGACTCTAGATCGTTGGTTGGATGATATGAAAAATATATTGGAGAGGTATAGAAATGGTTTGCAATATATGGATGAATGGCGCCGTCTGTACAGGGAGTTTTGACGTACTGCTGGTGAGCCTTCTGGATATGTTCATGAAGAGATTAATGGTATGAGCACGTTATTGCATAAGGGTTCAGCAGTTGAAGAATAAAGATGACAGTTGCTTGTGTTCTCCCTCTCTGGATAT
>NC_090739.1:139408121-139410621 GCF_036898095.1 Palaemon carinicauda
TCTCCTAGAAGAGCTGCCTACCTTAGCTAAAAGAGTCTCTTCTACCCTACCCAAGAGGAAAGTAGCCACTGAACAATTACAGTGCTGTAGTTAACCCCTTGGGTGAATAAGAAATTGCAGAAGTGGATGAAAGTTGAATATATTACATCGTAGTGTGAAGAAGAAATTGCAGAAATAGATGAAAGTTGAATATATTTCATCGTAGTGAAAAAAGAAAAGGTTAGGACTGTGAAGCGATGGTTTTAAAGTGTTGGTTGGAAACTGAATATTAAAAGTTTGAAATTTATGTGGAAGTTTTCCTGTGTTTTGGAAATAAGCGTTTAATAGATGATGGCACATTTAGACATGAGAAACAAAGAATATGTGTATAGGTAACAGTAAAGCCACATGATTTGGAAGCTTACAGTAAATGGAAGAATTATATTTTCAGAAAACAAAGGTTGGGGAAGAACGACTAAAAAGATTTCAAACTAAAGAACCCAAAGAATAAATTGCTCTCTCATTTTTTCTTTTTGGTTTTAGATGATACTTCTAGTAATCGTGAGACTAACTGCTAGCCAAAGCCTGCTAGCAACCACTCAAGTGTTCCAAAACGTAGAGGCACAAGTGTCTTGCTTTAATCCTTCTTTATTAATAACTTCTGAAACACTACATGTTCCAATCATCCTCCGCAAATATCTGTTTCTTTCGAAATAATGGCGTCGTGACGCCAGGTAGCGCGTAATCTCTCCTTCATTAGAAGGGTTGCGGTGGGCGATGTGGTAACGGGCCTGACTGGTGAACGCCAGACTGGGGTTCGAGTCCCATTCAAACTTGTTAGTTTCTTTGGTTGCTGCAACCTCACCATCCTTGTGAGCTACCTATGGGGGGTTTGAGGCAGCCTATAGTTCTATCTGCTGAGTTGTCACCAGCCATTGCCTGGCCCTCCTAGCCTATGTATTTATATGATCAGTCTCTAGGGCATTGTCCTGCTCGATAGGACAATGTCACTGTCCCTTGCCTTTGCCATTCATGAGTGGCCTTTAAACCTTCAAATGAGTGGCTTGCCAGGTTGAGGAAGGTGGTTCCTTCCCCCCGCCGAAGGATAACTGGTAGGAAAATTACCAAAGCGAGAGTAACGCCTTCAAGGAGTCGAAGTGTCATTCGTATGATGCATTGGGAAGATTAAGTTAGTGTTCCTGTGAGCCTGCGCGCGCGCATCTCCCTTTCCTTCCCTCCTCCTTCCCAATCTGCTCCGTTACCGTCATGCAGGAGGGCGCACCGCTGTGGTCCTACTATGCAATTACGGATGTCATTACGAAGGGGAGCGAACAGAAAGAGGCGTCCGGAGCAATCAAGGGCGATCTTCTTGCTAATGCATGGCAGGGTATTAGGCAGGACGTCGGAGGGGAACCCACCCTCCGAGGGCACGGATGGCTCAGTGGCTTAGTGAAGAAGGAACGCTGCTGCGGCCTTCAGGGATTGGTAGGCGCTGTGATTACAAGGAGTCGATCGCATGGCCTTCGCTGTTTACATTCAGGTAGATGCATAATCAATTTATGAGAAATTAGCGTGCGCTGAGAGGTCTGTGGGTGGGTCTTGGGAGCTGATGGTAAAATGGTCGAATGCTTATAATTCAACGTTATTTTTTGTTCTTATATGTTTATTATATATTTGTGAATGTGTGTTTGTTTGTAAAATATGAGTTCTTAAAATTTGCTTATATTTTACTTATTTATCATAGCCTATACTTAAATGTGTGTTTGTAAAATATGCTGATTAGATTAATTTTGCTATTCTTATTTTCTAATGTATATTGAACAATATCAAAAGATGAAGGTAATTTCTGATTTTTGCCATGCATAATTTTTTTCTTTTTTTATTATTATTCTGGACAAATTTGAATATTTGCCTGGACCTTTTTTATACCATGACATTTTTATCAGTGTATTTACATCGTTAAATATGACGATTGTTTATTAATTATATGAAAATCACTATGATTTCCCATTCTGCGAAGCTTATCCAAGATCGGAGACCGGACCCTTTTAATCTTTTAAATATGTAACATCCCCAAGCTCAGAAAGCATTGTACCGATGTTTTTACGCTAAAACCTGAAGGATTTAGTGGACATTATGAACTATTATAAGTCTGTTAAATGTTCTTTTCCTTCGCACTACATTGCCCTTTACCAAGTATTGCATCGGTGTTCAACTTAACCCTAAAACTTGAAGGATTTAGGTGACAATATGAACTATTACAAAGCTGTTAAATGTTCTTTTCCTTCGCACTACATTGTCTCTGACTTCGCTCTGAAATTGCTTGTCACTCTTATGGTGTCTTAGAATGGAAGTTGATAAGGTCTTTCACTGAGGAAACGCCAGGTAAAGCACAGGTAGTCTGCAATTTCGCTACGTTTAAGCCCACTTTTAGCGTTGTTGCGATCGAATTAATGAGGTAATTTAGTGTCTCATTTTTTAATTATCTTAAAGATTCTTTTCCTGGAAGCTTCATAAATAC
>NC_090739.1:139413121-139420621 GCF_036898095.1 Palaemon carinicauda
AATAAAACTGAAGGGCAAAATTTCGATCGCTTATGTTTTATCTAAAGAGTTCCAAGACAAGAAACATGAAAAAAAAAATCGTTATTATTATTACTTTTCAATAGTAATACAGAAATATCGTTAGCCACCCCCCCCCCCCCACACCCCACTTTCATCCATGCTTCATTTTGTTGATAAGGTCTTTTATTATCATTCTTCAATGCTTCATTTTGTTGATAAGGTCGTTTATTATCATTCTTCAATGCTTCATTTTGTTGATAAGGTCTTTTATTATCATTCTTCAATGCTTCATTTTGTTGATAAGGTCTTTTATTATCATTCTTCAATGCTTCATTTTGTTAATAGGTATTATGTTATAAGCATGTTTTCTGGCCACAAACATACTACCCTTTCCAAACTCCTCCCGTTGCTCTCCTGATGATTGCAGAGCTACCTAAAACTAGCCAGTATCCTAAACAGTACTTAATTAATAGTATTCGTCCATTAAATGATGAGGAATCTCCGCTTAAAAATAGGAAGGTTAAAGGACTAAGAAAATACTGGAGAGATTAGGAACAGTTTGGAAGAGAATAACTTTGATTAGCAATCAGACATTGGTAGGTTTTGTGTATTCGCTTGTCGGTTTCAGTATTATTATTATTATTATTATTATTATTATTATTATTTGCTAAGCTACATCCCTAGTTGGAAAAGCAGGATGCTATAAGGCCAGGGGCCCCAACGAGAAATATAGCCCAGTAAGGAAAGGAAACATGGGAAAATAAGTAATTTTAAGAACAGTAACAACATTAAAATAAATATTTCCAATGCAATCTATAAAAACATGAACAAAACAAGAGGGAGAGAAATTAGATAGAACAGTGTGCCCGAGTGTACCCTCAAGGAAGTGATAAATCTCATAATAATGCTTTTGTATTGGATCAGGGGAATAGTTTTCAAATAAATTCAATAAATGAGTAGTCTATTTTATGTTCTTAAAATGAATGCATAGTGCGCAATTAATTTTTTTCTCGTTAAATAAAGCAATTAGGTTGAACGAACTCCAATGAAAGAATGTATTTGCTTAAGATGATTCGATGACGCTGTAAATAGAATGTCCTTCAACACCCACTCGTATTTACATAAAAATTTAACTCTCTCTCTCTCTCTCTCTCTCTCTCTCTCTCTCTCTCTCTCTCTCTCTCTCTCTCTCTCTCTCTCTCTATATATATATATATATATATATATATATATATATATGTGTGTGTGTGTGTGTGTGTGTGTGTGTGTGTGTGTGTGAGTGTGTGTGTGTGATTGAATGCATGTATGTGGAGAGAGAGAGAGAGAGAGAGAGAGAGAGAGAGAGAGAGAGAGAGAGAGAGAGAGAGAGAGAGAGAGAGAGAGAAATATCCTCTTGTTTCTTTTATATGTATATATATGATATATATATATATATATATATATATATATATATATATATATATATATATATAGATAGATAGATAGATAGATAGATAGATAGATGTTTATGCGTGCGTAAGTAATAATTTGTACATCTATATGCTGCTTACGTTTTGGTATGTGGCTAACCATGAAAGGAAAAGGAAATTTTTTTTTTTATTTTCAGATTCCTATCATGGTCAATAAAGATGTCATCTGTGTTCATTTGAACCTTATTTGCTGCAGCCCTCTGTTCTTTGTGCAATTTCGTTTACAGAAATTCACCTCCTACATGACGATTAAAAGTCCTACATGATACTAAAGCAGGTAAAATAAAAAAAAAAAAGCTTCTCGTCACGGGGAGGAAAGAGGCTGAATCTTTTATTTGTTTATTTGAGATTTTAGGATTAGGAATTTGTGTTTCTTGAATTTTATTCATTTTGTTTCAACACTTAAACTTAGCAGTTGTATTTTCTATGTAGTAAACTCTTCAACTCAACTGGTTGTTCTTTTCATTTTAGAATTATTGTTTTATTGTTATCAGACCACTTTTTGTATTTGTTTTTCGTTTTAAATGTTCATTTTATTTTTATAAGACCACTTTTTGTATTCGTTTTTCGTTTTAAATGTCCATTTTATTTTTGTAAGACCAGTTTTTGTATTTGTTTTTCGTTTTAAATGTCCATTTTATTTTTATAAGACCACTTTTTTATTTGTTTTTCGTTTTAAATGTTTATTTTAATTTTATCAGACCACTTATTTTATTTCTATTTTTCCCTTTGAATGTTTATTTTATTTTTATCAGACCACTTATAGTAATTGTTTTTTTGTTTTGAATGTTTGATTTATTTTTAGCAGACCACTTATAGTAATTGTTTTTTTTAAATGTTTATTTTATTTTTATCAGACCACTTACAGTAATTGTTTTTTGTTTTGAATGTTTATTTTATTTTTATCAGACCACTTATTGTATTTTGGGTATTTTAATCAGACCTCTTATTGTAATGAGTGACATCTTTTATCATTTTTCAAATAAACTGAATTACCATCCGAAACTGATAATATTTTTAATTAGTTGAAATGCTTACCCCAGATGATAAGTTTTCTTCTTTCTTTTACTTTGAATCGTCAGTTTCTATGAGCTTTTTATTTTTCTAATCTGAATAGAAATTTTTTACCTTTATAAGTTTACAATTTCCACCAACTGAATTTAGTATTTTTTAATCAATATTATTTTTATTCTGCTTTTTTACCTATAATTTTTATATTACATATATTATTTTGAAGAATTGTTTTGCTCGCATGTATTATATTTTGCTACTATCTTTCATTAGTAACTTTAAAAATATTCAGAAAATATCCAGCGAATAATCAGGCCTATTCTTTACACATTCTCCTCTGTCCTCATACTCCTGACAACACTGAGATTAACAAACAATTCTTCTTTACCCAAGGTGTTACTGCACTAATTGTTCAGTGGCCACTTTCCTTTTATTAAGGGTAGAAGAGACTCTTTAGCTATGGTCAGCAGCTCTTCTAGGAGAAGGACACTCCAAAATCAAACCATTGTTCTCTAGTCTGGGGTAGTGCTGTAGCCTCTGTACCATGGTCTTTCACTGTCTTGGGTTAGAGTGCTTTTGCTTGAGGGTACACTTAGGCGTGCTATTCTCTCTTGTTTCTTTTCCTCTTGTTTTGTTAAGTTTTTATAGTTTATATTGGAGATTTTTATTTTAATGTTGTTACTCTTCTTAAAATTTTATTTTTCCTTGTTTCCTTTCCTCACTGAGCTATTTTCCCTGTTGGAGCCCCTGGTCGTATAGCATACTGCTTTTCCAGCTAGGGTTGTAGCTTAGCAGGTAATAATAATAATAATAATACTAATAATAATAATAATAATAATAATGATAATAATAATAAATCTTTCCTTTACATTGTACTACTATTTTGTAGGTCAGGTAATCCATTCTTAACATTTCCGTATGCAATCTTCCATTCTCAGGTGATGAAATGCTTTCCTCAAGAACTTTTTCTGCTTGCAAGTCTGAATCACATACGATATTTAAGTGAAGTGCTATCTTGTCTTTTAACCCTGATACTAGTCCGCCATGGTACAAATAAATTAAACCCGGCATTGAATTGGTCACTCGAAAAAGTCGTAAGGATTTTAAACTACCGTAATTCAAGAACAGTTTTTTTTCTGACTTCACATATCTTATTTTTTTTTTACATTTATATAGTTAATATTGTACACAATTCTTTCAAAATTTTATTTGATGAGATTGAAAAGAAAACTATATCTTATATATACCAATAATACAAAGGGTTGGCCAGTTTTTCTTCTCTTGGCTAGTTCTTAAATCAAAAACAGTATTGACGTGAAACAGGCTGTCTCCAGAGTCCAAACAGACAGACACACACACAAATTTCTGCTATGTATTAATTAGTAGGCCATAACAGAGAGAGAGAGAGAGAGAGAGAGAGAGAGAGAGAGAGAGAGAGAGAGAGAGAGAGAGAGAGAGAGAGAGAGAGAGAGAGAGAGTCTGTCTGTATGCTCTTTGCCTTTCAGAAATTAAACCTATTTAAAATCGGTTAATTTTAGTATATCTATAAATTGTAATATCTTGAATATTATATCAATTGAATTTTCCGAATATTTTAGTGGCTTTTGATTTTAATTTTAATTGCACAATTACATTTTATTGTTGTTTTATGGCGAACATATATATATTTAGATATCGTTTAACGTTTTAATTTACCTTCCGTGTTTACATGTATCCCAAGTAGAAAATGCTCATAAAACGATAGAAATTCCAATATTTGCTCTCTCTCTCTCTCTCTCTCTCTCTCTCTCTCCTCTCTCTCTCTCTCTCTCTCTCTCTCTCTCCTTCTTCTTCTTCTTCTCTAACGAATTGAACGCCGTCAATGAATTCTTTTCAATTTGTATATTCATTTATTATTGACGCAAAAGAGCTTGAAATGTCAATCTTGGAAAATGCCACCGACTCTTTCCATAGTTTCCTTTGTGTTTAATCTACGTCGTATTAAAATTTTCTCCTCGTGTCTGTCAGTCTCAAATGCAAGTTTTACCGGGCGACTCCCCGCGATCGCTGGCGACAGCTGATTCGGTTCCCTTCGGTCCTTGTGAAATCTTATTTCAATTGTTTATACTGCCGCTGCGTGCCATGTCCATCGGCAGTCAAATGCTAGAATTTGGGAAAAAAAAGAAAAAACATTCTCAAAAATAAAGGTATAATTCTGAAATGCTTTACCATATGTGTCTTGTGAATAAATAAGGCGACTTTGGGAAGTGGCATTTTGTTGTTGCTTAATTTGTTACAAGTTTAGGTTGTAAAGGAGATTCCGGGGGTGTGGGGTGTGGAGGGGGGGGGGGGGTTGGACAGGGGTTTAATAAGATCGGATGCTGAGATGTGATCTTTAATTTTCTTTGTGTTATGCGCGTTATAAATTAGTAGTCTCGAAATATCTGCTATGTAAAATAATTCATTAATTAGTAGTCTCGAAATATCTGCTATGTAAAATAATTCATTAATTAGTAGTCTCGAAATATCTGCTATGTAAAATAATTCATTAATTAGTAGTCTCGAAATATCTGCTATGTAAAATAGTTCATTGCGGAGAGTAAATCCGATACTGCGATTAGAAACTGACTTATTATTATGATTATGGAAGTCGGCTATGATCGTTTATGGGCTTAAGTTCATCATATCAACCTTCATAACTTTCATAACTTTCATAACCAAGCAGATAAAGAGGATGGACTCCGAAACTAGATGACGGCGGTTCTAAAAGCAATTTGCGATTGAAGGGGGAGGGGGGGTGTTGATGATTTCGATATTTAGTAGTGTAGTTCTCATTTCACCTGAACCAAGTTTAAACTGCGCAGCGTAATTGGCCTGGGAACACCTGTATCATCACTTATATATATATATATATATATATATATATATATATATATATATATATATATATATATATATATTATGTGTGTGCGTGTGTGTGATAATAGTAACATATCATAAGGAGTTGCTATAAAAACTGTAATATTAATAGGGATGTAGGAATAGGGAGATACTAGTGGAAGTAGACAATTGTTGCTTTGATATTATTTCAAGTTATAAGATTTGATATATATGTATATATATATATATATATATATATATATATATATATATATATAAATATATGTATATATATACAGTATGTATGTATATATATACATATGTATATATGTATATCTACCTATATGTATATATATATATGTATGTATATATATATATAATTTATTTATAATGTGTATATATATATATATATATATATATATTATATATATATATATATATTATATATGTATATATATATATATATATATATATATATATATATATATATATATATATATATATAAATGTGTACCTCTTGTGGAAATTATTATAATGTTTACTATGCTTTTAGAATTTACCCGTAACAAATAATTTCCGTTGATCATCATACATATCAGCTTTTGAATATATTGTTCATACATTAATGAGAGAACAATTGTAGACAGTATGCTTTTGTTTGAAATTAGTGAATTAATTTTGGTGTTAACCTATTTAAGAAAATATTTCTTTCTATAGAATTACAATTTACATTTATAGCTTTGGAGTTTTAAATGAATAATTCTGGTCATGTTTAGAGTAGTTTTACAAGAAATAGACAATCCAAACAAACAAATTATTTTTCTTTAATGTGTAAAACTTTGTCCTGTGTTCGGGGAGTAGAAATATTTGCAGGTATACATCTTACCTTTCTTCACATAGGAATACCAGTATATGAGGGTGACGGTGCCCTTGGGCGTTATACCATAAATAATATTTTTATGTTGAACAGGCTGCTGTAAATCTTCTTATAGTTTTTATGACATATCTGTTTTGATGTGTTACCGTTTTTGAAATATTTTATTGTTAATTTTTTCTCTTATCGTTTATTCCTTATTTCCTTTCCTCACATGGTTATTTTTCCCTGTTGGAGCCCTTGGGCTTATAGCATCGTGCTTTTCAATCTAGGGTTGTAGCTTGGCTAATAATAATAATAATAATAATAATAATAATAATAATGATGATGATGATGATGATGATGTTGTTGTTGTTATTGTTTGGCGGCGGTCACCCATTCACGTGCTTTACAATCGCATCGTTACTGTCCCATTCCGAAATCCAGCTTTATCTAAAACTTTATTTCTGCTAAGGATGTTTTAGAATTTTTAAAAACCAAAATTTAAATACATAAGAAAAAAAGTAACATAAGAATGGACAATTAAATTCTAAAAGGGCCAAGAAAATATAGGTATGGAACCCAAATGTTTGTAAATATTGAGGAATTTATTATTATTATTATTATTATTATTATTATTATTATTATTATTATTATTATTATTATTATTGAACAAGACTCCGTAAGAATTTGAATACATTAAACCTATCTATAAATGTAATTTTCATGTTATTTATTCATATATTTGTGTAGACATAATTTCGAGTACACGTACACAGACATTTATAAATTAATATATATATATATACCGTATATATACATACTATATATATATATATATATATATATATATATATATATATATATATATATATATATATATATATATATAAACAAATAACAATAAGTAGAAGAAAGTTAGACAAATAATTAATCGAAGAAATTTTCCAAGTTCTTCTTAAAGTAGGGTATTTTGGCTCTTAAACCCAAAACTGAATTATACAGCGTTTGTAGTAATCTAAGGTAATTAAAAACGTAGATAATTTTAGGTTAATATAACAGAGCTCGTACTTGGTTGCTGTCAGATTATGTAAGATTATCGAAAAACTGGTTCAATAGTGTATGTAAGAAATATTGTATTTTGTTTATGGTAGAGTGTGTGCGTATGTGTGTGTCTATATATATATATATATATATTATATATATATATATATATATATATATATATATATATATATATACAGTATATGTATTTATATATTTATTTATTTATACATATACTCATTTTGCTATTTTGCTACACTTAAC
>NC_090739.1:139424166-139431666 GCF_036898095.1 Palaemon carinicauda
CAGAAACTTAATGCTACGAGGGTAGTAACTGAATAAAAATGAAGGGTAAAATTTCGATCGCTTATGTTTTATCTAAAGAGTTCCAAGACAAGAAACATAAGGAAAAAAAATCATTATTATTACTTTTCAATAGTAATGCAGAAACATCGTTAGCCAACCCCCCCCCCCCCCCTTCATCCATGCTTCATTTTGTTGATAAGGTCTTTTATTATCATTCTTCAATGCTTGATTTTGTTGATAAGGTCGTTTATTATCATTCTTCAATGCTTCATTTTGTTGATAAGGTCTTTTATTATCATTCTTCAATGCTTCATTTTGTTGATAAGGTCTTTTATTATCATTCTTCAATGCTTCATTTTGTTAATAGGGTATTATGTTATAAGCATGTTTTCTGGCCACAAACATACTACCCTTTCCAAACTACTCCCGTTGCTCTCCTGATGATTGCAGAGCTACCTAAAACTAGCCAGTATCCTAAACAGTACTTAATTAATAGTATTCGTCCATTAAATGATGAGGAATCTCCGCTTAAAATAGGAAGGTTAAAGGACTAAGAAAATACTGGAGAGATTAGGAACAGTTTGGAAGAGAATAACTTTGATTAGCAATCAGACATTAGTAGGTTTTGTGTATTCGCTTGTCGGTTTCATTATTATTATTATTATTATTATTATTATTATTATTATTATTATTATTATTATTATTATTATTATTATTATTACTTGCTAAGCTACATCCCTAGTTGGAAAAGCAGGATGCTATAAGCCCAGGGGCCCCAACAGGAAATATAGCCCAGTGAGGAAAGGAAACAAGGAAAAATAAATAATTTTAAGAACAGTAACAACATTAAAATAGATATTTCCAATGCAATCTATAAAAACCTGAACAAAACAAGAGGAACAGAAATTAGATAGAACAGTGTGCCCGAGTGTGTACCCTCAAGGAAGTGATAAATCTCATAATAATGCTTTTGTATTTGATCAGGGAATAGTTTTCAAATAAATTCAATAAATGAGTAGTCTATTTTTATGTTCTTAAAATGAATGCATAGTGCGCAATTAATCTCTTTCTCGTTAAATAAAGCAATTAGGTTGAACGAACTCCAATGAAAGAATATATTTGCCCAAGATGATTCGATGACGCTGTAAATAGAATGTCCTTCAACACCCACTCGTATTTACATAAAACATTAACTCTCTCTCTCTCTCTCTCTCTCTCTCTCTCTCATATATATATATATATATATATACACATATACATATACATACATACATACACACTCAAATATATATATATATATATATACACACATACAAATTTATATATGTATATGTGTATATATATATATATATATATATGTGTGTGTGTGAGAGAGAGAGAGAGAGAGAGAGAGAGAGAGAGAGAAAAAATATCCTCTTTTGTTTCTTTTATATGTATATATATATATATATATATAGATAGATAGATGAATAAATAGATGTTTATGCGTGCGTAAGTAATAATGTGTACATCTATATGCTGCTTACGTTTTGGTATGTGGCTAACCATGAAAGGAAAAGGATTTTTTTTTTTTTCTAGATTCCTATCATGGTCAATAAAGATGTCATCTGTGTTTATTTGAACCTTATTTGCTGCAGCCCTCTGTTCTTTGTGCAATTTCGTTTACAGAAATTCACCTCCTACATGACGATTAAAAGTCCTACATGATACTAAAGCAGGTAAAATAAAAAAAAAAATAGCTTCTCGTCACTGGGAGGAAAGAGGCTGAATCTTTTATTTGTTTATTTGAGATTTTAGGATTAGGAATTTGTGTTTCTTGAATTTTATTCATTTTGTTTCAACACTTAAACTTAGCAGTTGTATTTTCTATGTAGTAAACTCTTCAACTCAACTGGTTGTTCTTTTCATTTTAGAATTATTGTTTTATTGTTATCAGACCACTTTTTGTATTTGTTTTTCGTTTTAAATGTTCATTTTATTTTTATAAGACCAGTTTTTGTATTCGTTTTTCGTTTTAAATGTCCATTTTATTTTTGTAAGACCAGTTTTTGTATTTGTTTTTCGTTTTAAATGTCCATTTTATTTTTATAAGACCACTTTTTTATTTGTTTTTCGTTTTAAATGTTTATTTTAATTTTATCAGACCACTTATTTTATTTCTATTTTTCCCTTTGAATGTTTGTTTTATTTTTATCAGACCACTTATAGTAATTGTTTTTTTGTTTTGAATGTTTGATTTATTTTTAGCAGACCACTTATAGTAATTGTTTTTTTTTAAATGTTTATTTTATTTATATCAGACCACTTACAGTAATTGTTTTTTGTTTTGAATGTTTATTTTATTTTTATCAGACCACTTATTGTATTTTGGGTATTTTAATCAGACCACTTATTGTAATGAGTGACATCTTTTATCATTTTTTAAATAAACTGAATTACCATCCGAAACTGATAATATTTTTAATTAGTTGAAATGCTTACCCCAGATGATAAGTTTTCTTCTTTCTTTTACTTTGAATCGTCAGTTTCTATGAGCTTTTTATTTTTCTAATCTGAATAGAAATTTTTTACCTTTATAAGTTTACAATTTCCACCAACTGAATTTAGTATTTTTTAATCAATATTATTTTTATTCTGCTTTTTTACCTATAATTTTTTTATTACATATATTATTTTGAAGAATTGTTTTGCTCGCATGTATTATATTTTGCTACTATCTTTCATTAGTAACTTTAAAAATATTCAGAAAATATCCAGCGAATAATCAGGCCTATTCTTTACACATTCTCCTCGGTCCTCATACACCTGACAACACTGAGATTAACAAACAATTCTTCTTCACCCAAGGTGTTACTGCACTAATTGTTCAGTGGCCACTTTCCTTTTATTAAGGGTAGAAGAGACTCTTTAGCTATGGTCAGCAGCTCTTCTAGGAGAAGGACACTCCAAAATCAAACAATTGTTCTCTAGTCTGGGGTAGTGCTGTAGCCTCTGTACCATGGTCTTTCACTGTCTTGGGTTAGAGTGCTTTTTCTTGAGGGTACACTTAGGCGTGCTATTCTCTCTTGTTTCTTTTCCTCTTGTTTTGTTAAGTTTTTATAGTTTATATTGGAGATTTTTATTTTAATGTTGTTACTCTTCTTAAAATTTTATTTTTCCTTGTTTCCTTTCCTCACTGAGCTATTTTCCCTGTTGGAGCCCCTGGTCGTATAGCATACTGCTTTTCCAGCTAGGGTTGTAGCTTAGCATGTAATAATAATAATAATAATAAATCTTTCCCTTACACACACACACACACACACACACACACACATATATATATATATATATATACATATACATATACGTATATATAGGTTATATATATGCATTCATACATAAATCACACACATATATATATATATATTATATATATGTGTATATATACATTATGTATATAATATATATATATATATATATATATGTGTGTGTGTGTGTGTGTGTGTGTGCATGAATGCTGTAATGATACAAATAGATTTAAACTTCTGGGTTAGAACTACCATAACTATTTTGTAGGTCAGGTAATCCATTCTTAACATTTCCGTATGCAATCTTCCATTCTCAGGTGATGAAATGCTTTCCTCAAGAACTTTTTCTGCTTGCAAGTCTGAATCACATACGATATTTAAGTGAAGTGCTATCTTGTCTTTTAACCCTGATACTAGTCCGCCATGGTACAAATAAATTAAACCCGGCATTGAATTGGTCACTCGAAAAAGTCGTAAGGATTTTAAACTACCGTAATTCAAGAACAGTTTTTTTCTGACTTCACATATCTTATTTTTTTTTACATTTATATAGTTAATATTGTACACAATTCTTTCAAAATTTTATTTGATGAGATTGAAAAGAAAACTATATCTTATATATACCAATAATACAAAGGGTTGGCCAGTTTTTCTTCTCTTGGCTAGTTCTTAAATCAAAAACAGTATTGACGTGAAACAGGCTGTCTCCAGAGTCCAAACAGACAGACACACACACAAATTTCTGCTATGTATTAATTAGTAGGCCATAACAAGAGAGAGAGAGAGAGAGAGAGAGAGAGAGAGAGAGAGAGAGAGAGTGAGAGTCTGTATGCTCTTTGCCTTTCAGAAATTGAACCTATTTAAAATCGGTTTAATTTTAGTATATCTTTAAATTGTAATATCTTGAATATTATATCAATTGAATTTTCCGAATATTTCAGTGGCTTTTGATTTTAATTTTAATTGCACAATTACATTTTATTGTTGTTTTATGGCGAACATATATATATTTAGATATCGTTTAACGTGTTAATTTACCTTCCGTGTTTATATGGATCTTAAGTAGAAAATGCTCATAAAACGATAGAAATTCCAATATTTGCTCTCTCTCTCTCTCTCTCTCTCTCTCTCTCTCTCTCTCCTTCTTCTTCTTCTTCTCTAACGAATTGAACGCCGTCAGTGAATTCTTTTCAATTTGTATATTCATTTATTATTGACGCAAAAGAGCTTGAAATGTCAATCTTGGAAAATGCCACCGACTCTTTCCATAGTTTCCTTTGTGTTTAATCTACGTCGTATTAAAAATTTTCTCCTCGCGTCTGTCAGTCTCAAATGCAAGTTTTACCGGGCGACTCCCCGCGATCGCTGGCGACAGCTGATTCGGTTCCCTTCGGTCCTTGTGAAATCTTATTTCAATTGTTTATACTGCCGCTGCGTGCCATGTCCATCGGCAGTCAAATGCTAGAATTTGGAGAAAAAAAAAAAAAAACATTCTCAAAAATAAAGGTATAATTCTGAAATGCTTTACCATATGTGTCTTGTGAATAAATAAGGCGACTTGTGGGAAGTGGCATTTTGTTGTTGCTTAATTTGTTACAAGTTTAGGTTGTAAAGGAGATTCCTGGGGTGTGGGGTGTGGGGGTGGGGGTGTGGGGGGGTTTGGACAGGGGTTTAATAAGATCGGATGCTGAGATGTGATCTTTAATTTTCTTTGTGTTATGCGCGATATAAATTAGTAGTCTCGAAATATCTGCTATGTAAAATAATTCATTAATTAGTAGTCTCGAAACATCTGCTATGTAAAATAATTCATTGCGGATAGTAAATCCGATACTGCGATTAGAAACTGACTTATTATTATGATTATGGAAGTCGGCTATGATCGTTTATGGGCTTAAGTTCATCATATCAACCTTCATAACTTTCATAACTTTTGTAACCGAGCAGATAGAGAGGTTGGACTCCGAAACTAGATGACGGGAGTTCTATATGCAATTTGCGATTGAAGGGTGGGGGGGGTTTGATGATTTCGGTGTTTAGTAGTGTAGTTCTCGTTTCACCTGAACTAAGTCTAAACTGTGCAGCGTAATTGGCCTGGGAACACCTGTATCATCACTTATATATATACATATATATATATATATATATATACATATATATATACACACACACACACACACATATATATATATATATATATATTATGTGTGGGCTTGTGTGTGTGATAATAGTAACATGTCATAAGGAGTTGCTATAAAAACTAATATTAATAGGGATGTAGGAATAGTGAAAATACTAGTAGAAGTAGACAGTTGTTGCTTTGATATTTCAAATTATAAGATTTGATATATATATATAAATATATATATGTGTATATATATAAATAAATATATATCTGTATATATATATATATATATATATATACATAAATATAACATTAAATTGTATATCCCAGAGACTGTTATTAGAAGGTATATTAATCATCGGTCGCAACTTATATATATATATATATATATATATAAATGTTTACCTCTTGTGGAAATTGTTATAATGTTTACTTTGCGCTTAGAATTGACCCGTAACAAATAATTTCCGTTCATCATCATACATATCAGCTTTTGAATATATTGTTCATACATTAATGACAGAACAATTGTAGACAGTATGCTTTTGTTTAAAATTAGTGAATTAATTTTGGTGTTAACTTATTTAAGAAAATATTCCTTTCTATAGAATTACAATTTACATTTATAACTTTGGAGTTTTAAATGTATAATTTTGGTCATGTTTAGCGTAGTTTTACAAGAGGCTTTAGAAAATCCAAACAAACAAGTTATTTTTATTGTGTAAAACCTTGTCCTGTGTTCGGGGAGTAGAAAAATTGGCAGGTATACATCTTACCTTTCTTCACATAGGAATACCAGTATATGAGGGTGTCGGTGCCCTTGGGCGTTATACCATAAATAATATTTTTATGTTGAACAGGCTGCCGTGAGTCTTCTTATAGTTTTTATATGACATATCTGTTTTGATGTGTTACCGTTTTTGAAATATTTTATTGCTAATTTTTTTCTCTTATCGTTTATTTATTCCCTTATTTCCTGTCCTCACATGGTTATTTTTCCCTGTTGGAGCCCTCGGGCTTATAGCATCTTGCTTTTCAATCTAGGGTTGTAGCTTGGCTAATAATAATAATAATAATAATAATAATAATAATAATAATAATAATAATAATAGATAACCAATGTTGGTGTTTGGCGGCGTTCACCCCATTCACGTGCTTTACAATCTCATCGTTACTGTCCCAATTCCGAAAACCAGCTTTATCCAAAACGTTATTTCTGCTAAGGATGTTTTATAATTTAAAAAAAAAATAAATAAATAATAGGAAAAGTAACATAAGAATGGACAATTAAATTCTAAAAGGACCAAGAAAATATAGATATGGAACCTAAATGTTTGTAAATATTGAGGAATTTA
Organism: Palaemon carinicauda; assembly: GCF_036898095.1. Classification (NCBI taxonomy): domain Eukaryota; kingdom Metazoa; phylum Arthropoda; class Malacostraca; order Decapoda; family Palaemonidae; genus Palaemon; species Palaemon carinicauda. The sequence continues at coordinate 139,430,934 of NC_090739.1, forward strand.
TTATTATTATTATTATTATTATTATTATTATTATTATTATTATTATTATTACTGAACAAGACTCAATAAGAATTTGAATAGATTAAACCTATTTATAAATGTAATTTTCATGTTGTTTATTCATATATTTGTATGGACATAATTTCGAGTACACGTACACAGACATTTATAAGTTAATATATATATATATATATATATATATATATATGATAAATTTTGCACATTTAGACGTGATTTTCATATTCAAATAAGCCATATATATTTTTGATACATTAATGTCTGGATTCTCTTAATGACCTCGGGATCAGAGCCCCAGGCGAAATCACACAAAGACAAGAGCTTGGGTCCGGCCGGGAATCGAACCCTGGTCGGCAAGCTTGTATAGACAGTGACTTAGTCACTGTCTATACAAGCGTGCCCAGCTTGGGTCCGGCCGGGAATCGAACCCTGGTCGGCAAGCTTGTATAGACAGTGACTTAGTCACTGTCTATACAAGCTCGCCGACCAGGGTTCGATTCCCGGCCGGACCCAAGCTCTTGTCTTTGTGTGATTTCGCCTGGGGCTCTGATCCCGAGGTCATTAAGAGAATCCAGACATTAATGTATCAAAAATATATATGGCTTATTTGAATATATATATATACATATATATATATATATATATATATATACATACATACATATATTCTGCATATATATACTGTGTATATATATACATACTATATATATAGATA
>NC_090739.1:139436666-139439166 GCF_036898095.1 Palaemon carinicauda
TCCTCAAAGCCATCCTCTTTCACGTTACTTTAAGAACTAAAATAACCTTTTCCTTTACTTTGTAACTCTCCGTAATCCTATTTTAAAATCTAACATGAATATCTACGCAATGCGTATCGTGTGATTAAGCGTTATCTATCCTTGGCGCACCCTTAAATGACATATCCGGTTACAGACATTCGAAATGACTACCATTCTGTTGTTTAGAGAGAGAGAGAGAGAGACTATAAAAACCGCTATTGCCTTATCGAATGGATCAATCAAATGAGTTATCGTTCGCCAGTTGTTGTCATTATGGTTGATAATCCTCGTACATAATATTTCGCTGGAGACCGTGGAGTATTTTTACGCAGCCCAACATATGCTTGTGTTATAAGCACCTTGGAATATGGGGTTTGTTTCCTCATTAAATCGGCAAGTTTTCCATATTTTTCTCCAGTTTTTCTCATAAAATCGGTAATTTTACATTGTTTTTCTCCAATTTTTCTATATTTTTCTCCCCTTTTCGTTATAAAATTGGCACGTTTTCCACATATTTCTCCACATTTCCTCATAAAATCGACTAGTTTACCATTATTTTTCTCCACTTTTCCTCATAAGATCGGCAAGTTATCCATATTTTTTTCCACTTTTCCCCCATAAAAGTCGGCAAGTTTTCCTTATTTTTCTCCATTTATCCTCATAAAATCGGCAAGTTTTTTCATATTTTTCTCCAATTTTCCTCATAGAATCGGCAAGTTTTTCATATTTTTCTCCAATTTTCCTCAAAAAATGGGCAAGTTTTTCATTTTTTTCTCCAATTTTCCTCATAAAATCGGCAAATTTCCCATATTTTTATCCACTTTTCACCATGAAATCGGCAAGTTTTCCATATTTTTCTCCATTTTTCCTCATAAAATCGGCAAGTTTTTCATATTTTTTTCCACTTTTCCTGATAAAATAGGCAAGTTTTCCATACTTATCTCCACTTTTCCTGATAGAATAGGCAAGTTTTTCATATTTTTTCCACTTTTCCTGATAAAATAGGCAAGTTTTCCACATTTTTCTCCACTTTTCCTCATAAAATCGGTAAATTGTCCATATTTTTCTTCTCATAAAATCATCAACTTTTCCATATTTTTCTCCACTTACACCTATATGTAAAGGGCAATAGAATATGTATGTATATATATATATATATATATATACACTGTATATATATATATATATATATATACATAAATACAGTATATATATATGTGTATATATATACATATATATATATATATATATGTATATATATATATATATATGTATATATATATATATATATATATGTATATATATATATATATATATATACACAGTATATATTATAGATTTTCTCCACACATTAACGGTAATGATTTTCTAATCTTATATTAAAGACGGTCTTAAAAATATATTACATACATTATGAATGAGTTTTAAAGTATATGATGTAATATCACGGATTTCCTCTAGTTCTGTATAAAATAATTTTAGGGTAAATCATTCACAACTAAAGAGTGAAGTGGTTAAGGTTATACTGAAATGTGAATGTTCTATAATGTTTATTTTTATATATAATAGATTTGATATTAAATAAAACTGCGTGTATTTTACTTATAATCTGTGAGGGAAATTACACCCATTTTCCCATTATTCTCAGTTTTTACAATTATATATCTTTGAAATTAATTTCTTTTTTCATCCATATAATCCATATTTTTAAATGCACTTGACTATAGTGTTTATATTTTGTATTTTTCACTTTTCACCAGCGTTCTCCTAGCAATAATGATAATAATTATGATAATGAGTTCTACTTGCCTCTGTTCCTGCTTCTCTATGGTCCAATTTCATGATATGTAGTCCATTGATAATGAGACCCAAGTATTTTAAAAGTATTATTTCCTTCGTAATTTATGCCTATAATTCATTCACTTTACACACCACGTAATTCTCATTGTTGTTTTGTAATTACCTATCAAACAATCTTTTTATTCACTCGGTTTTTATTTTGTTGCAGATGTATTATGTGCTTCTTTTCATAAATATAATATGATTTTATAAAGTGTACATCATATATTCATACAAACACACAACCTCGGGCCAAAATTTTATAATTCAATCTAGTTCAGTTCACTCTACATATGCATATACAGTAGGCCTACGTACTAATGTATATGTATGTTTTATGTATATACACGCACATATGCAATTTATAGTAATATTTACTTAAGGTATAAAGGTTGGGAAAAAAGGGGAAATATCCCATTTGTGGAATGTTAGAGAAGATGCAGGTTTTTGTACCTCTTATTATGGTATACACGATGAAGTAAAATTTTATCACTAATTTGAAACTATGAACAGTATGACTAAGTTTGAATTGTTTCCATGTTAAAGTATTTCATATTATTGAAAGAATAGAGGAGCATTTGAAATCGAATGCCATCATATTTTTTTATATTTCTAGTTACTAAAATCGGTTTCTAAAGAG
>NC_090739.1:139444166-139448794 GCF_036898095.1 Palaemon carinicauda
TAACGATTTCACAGGTGTCAGATTCTCAGACTGAGCGTTGCCTTTGAAATAGACATCGGATGAATCGGACGTTGGTTAAGTAAACTTACTATGAAGTTAAAAGGTACAAACTAGCGTGGTTGCTAATCACAAAATCAGCAATCATAGAATTGTCAAGAAATTCAATTCTGATTGTATTGTTTTTAGGCTCCTGTGAATTATTCAGTAGTAATTAGTATTAAATATTTTTTTTAATGTTAGTGTTTTTAAAATATTTTATTTTTCATTACTTATATCGTTTATTTATTTCCTTATTTCCTTTCCTCACTGGACTATTTTTCCCTGTTGGAGCCCTTGGGCTGATAGCATCTTTCTTTTCCAACTAGGGTTGTAGCTTAGCTTGCAATAATAATAATAATAATAATAATAATGATAATAGTAGTAGTAGTAGTAGTAGTAGTAGTAGTAGTAGTAGTAGTAGTAGTAGTAGGTGTATCATTTCTTCTTGGATTGAGCCCTTCTCATTTTTCTTATTTCGTGTTTATTTGGTGTTACTCGTTGGATAAGGACATGTTCATTTTCCATTTAAAAATAAACTTATAAATTAAATTATTTGCTTCTTGTAATAAGGTTGTGTATTACACGTAGTGTATTTATGTATGAATTAGTTCGCATATCCATTAAGTTATCTTTGTTTTATCATTGTATATGATACGTAAAATATAATTCCGTGATGATGTAACTAATTATCATTAAAAAATTTCATAATTTAGCGATATGTGTGAAGACTAATGTGTAATTTTTTGTTCTGTGTAACTTTTAGTATATTCATTCGTAAAGTTAGTGCGATTATACTATTTCAGTAATATTAATGATGGTTATATTACTTATTATGATATAGTAAAGAATATGCGAATTTACTATTTCAGCAATATTAATGATGGTTATATTACTTATTATGATATAGTAAAGAATATAACGATATAGAGACACGGAGTAGTTGCAAACGTTGATTAATAAGGGTTACGGTTGTATCAACAATAGCTTTTAAGGTTCTGTCAACAATAGCTGCTTTGTAGAAATGATAACAATAATATAAGTGCGGACGAGTTGAAACTAAGATTTGGTCCCTTGTCCATTGAAACAACAGAAATCACATCAATCTTCCCCCCAAAGTCTATTCGAACTACCGAGACTGAATATCATCCATCAATCAAGAGGTTGAAATCCAGATGTCACGGCTGTCCACGGAATCTCTCTCTCTCTCTCTCTCTCTCTCTCTCTCTCTCTCTTGTTTTTGCATAAGAGTGCCGTCGACGTAACCTTTGTCGTTTGACATCTGTTGTTTATTAATTACAGCCTTTGTTATAAGAGAGATCTTTTTGAAGGTGTTTGGAAACTTTTTCTTGTGTGATGGCGGCTCGTTATTGATGGGCTTTTGCATGTCATTTGACGGCGACTGTGAAACTATTGTGTGACCTTTGTTACCTAAGATTTGCTGATGCACACTTATGTACAGGTATATATAATATTATAAATGTGTTTGTGTGTGTGTATATATATATATATATATATATATATATATTTATTTATGTATATATACATATATTAAATATATATATATATATATATACATATATATATATATATATACACAGTATATATATATGTATATATTTATATATTTATATACATATATCAAATATATATATATATATATATATATATGTATATATACATATAATGTATATATACATATATATGTATATATATATGAATATTATGTGCATGTTATTGTTGTTATTATTATTATTATTGTATATATAATGTATATATACATATATATGTATATATATAAATATATGTGCATTTTATTATTATTATTATTATTATTATTATTATTATTATTATTATTATTTTTATGCTACCTTAGCTGAAAAAGTAGGATGCTATAAGGCCAAGGTCTTCAACAGGTAAAAATAGCCCAGTGAGGAAAGGAAATAAGAAAGTAAATAGACTCCATGAGAACTAATGAATAATTAATATACAATAATTTAAATCAGAAAGAACTTTAAAAATAGATATGTCATATATAAACTATGACGAGACTTTCGTCAGCCTGTTCAACATGAAAACATTTGTTGCAAGTTTGAACTTATAAAATTCCACCGATTCAACTTCCTAATTTGGAAGATCATTCCACAATCTGGTCATAGCTGGATTAAAATTTTTAGAATACTGTGTAGTATTGAGCCTTATGATGGAGAAGGCACGACTGTTAGAAATAACCATATACCTAGTATTACGTGCAGAATGGTTCTATCTATGAAGATCTGAATGCAAAGAGTGTTCAGAATTATGAAAAATCTTAGGCAACATGCATAAAGAATTAACCGAGTGACGGTGCCACAGATTAATGACTAGATTAGGAATAACATATTTAATAGATTGAAAGTTCCTATCCAACAATTATGATGAAATTTAGAATCTGAAGACCAGACAGGAAAACAATACTCAAAATAAAGAATACTGAACAAAATAAGATATTTCTTCAGAATAAATTGATCATCAAAATTCTTGAAAGACTCTCAATAAGCCAATATGTTGTGCAATTGAAGAAGAAACACACCTTATGTTTCTCAAAAGTTAATTTGCCATCAAGAATCACGCCTATATTTTTAAAAGTCGTATACAGTTAAAGAAACATTATCAATGCTGAGTAGCCCCTGTCTTCGACCTGTATAGCAATCATTCTTTGTGTTTTATTAGAGTTTAACTTCATTCCTCATAATTTGCACAATGCACTAATTTTAGCTAGATCTCTATGAAGGGATTCAGCAACACTAAATCTACATTCAGGAGTTGGAATTGATGCAAAGAGAGTAGCATCACCTGCATATGCAACGAGCTTGTTTTCTAGGCGAAACCATATATCATGTGTATATGGTATGAAAAGTAATGGGCCAAGAACACTACCCTGAGGAACACCCGATATTACATTTTTATACTCGGTATGCTGATCATGAGCAACAACTCTTTGTTATCTATTACTGAAATATTCAATAATGACAGGGAGACCCAAGCTCGCCTAAATTATTTACAGCGTGCATAAGAATTTAGAATGTGAAAATGCAGGAATTAACATTGATGGGAATACATTAATAATTTAAGATTTGCAGCTGACATAGTTCTGTTTAGTGAATCATGAAAGAAATTGCAAAAGATGATTAGAGAATTCAATAGAGAAAGAAGAAATGTAGGTTTGAAAATGAATATGAGTAAAACTAAGATAATGTTCAATGAACATGCAGAGGCAGTAAATAAGTGTTATGGACGAACCTTTTGAGATTGTTTATGAATATACTTGCTTACGACATACATAAAGTGTTTTCCTAGGACATGAGACCTATTAAAAGAAATAAGCATAGGATTGACAACAAAACGAGATTCTGAAAAGTAAAATGCTATTTTTTCTAAAAAGAAAATATTTATTCTGATGGTCCTGTCAGTTTTAACTCACGCATCAAAAACCTGGACCTTACTAAAGCCTTAGAATATAAGCAAGTTTTAATTCAAACAGCAATGGAAGGAATAGTGATGCGAATAGCACTTTGAGACAAAAAAGAACAATAGGGATATGAGAGGAAACTACTAAGAAATAGACATGGGTAGGACATATAATTAGACCGATAGATAATATGTAGACATTAAAAATAACAGAATGGGTCCCCAGACATTGCAAACGAAGTAGGGGAAGGAAGAGAAGACGATGAATTGACGAGATAAGAAATTTTGCTGGTATCGACTGGCATAGAAAGAATATAAACTGACGCGAGTGGAAGGTCAGGTCTGTTGTCTTTATCCTGCAGTGCACTAGCTATGGCTGCTGCTGATGATGATATTAGGTTTATTGTAATATCTGCCTCACTAGTAAAATAGCAATGGTGCGATTTCTAGTCGAAGTTGTACCAACCGTGTGTCACACGATCGTACATAATTCATTTTGTATGTATTATGCTTGTATCTTCGCTCTTCCCTCCCACTTAAAAGAACCAGAATAAACATGTCTGCGTTTCTCCTATGTAACATTGTCTGTTTCTCGAACATGTAATTTCCTGTTGCCTTGAGGTTTTGTATATAAAGGAGAGTGTTCTATAATAAATTAACTCAGTTGCTTTCATACGGCCTTTGAGTTCACAACCTTCTCTCGGCACCATCACAAAGTGGATGCCCATGGCTTTTTCCATTAAATCTTCTCGAACTTCTGTTGAATTAGGACACAATCAGGGAGATAGTGGCTGGTGATTGTACCCTCATCGCTAAAGTTGATTTAAACCGGAAGATTATTGTCATATAGAACATTCTATTCAACTTTAAAATGATTATTAGCGGAATATCACTCAAGATCTCAAGTCAAAGGTTTTTCTTTTTCTACATGTTGGTACTCCAGCCATTCGACAACTCTCTCTCTCTCTCTCTCTCGCTCTCTCTCTCTCTGTATATATATATATATATATGCCTCATCGCTTTTATAATTCTCTCTCTCTCTCTCTCTCTCTCTCTCTCTCTATATATATATATATATCGCCTCGTCGCTTTTATCATTTCTCTCTCTCTCTCTCTCTCTCTCTCTCTCTCGCATTTTCTTT
>NC_090739.1:139449294-139454294 GCF_036898095.1 Palaemon carinicauda
GTGTGGATTTTTTAGGATTTCTCAGATTCCTAGATTCTTCCCTTTTTGTTAGAAATGGCGTAATGTTAGAAAAATTTATACTCATTCATAAACATTATTTTTAATAAGTTAAGAAATTTATTAATTTGAATGCGGGAATGGTGGGACTAGTTAGGGGGAGTTATATTTGTCTTGGTGCATTCCTTGGTAGAATTAATAAGAAATACTTTTTGTAGAAGGATATGTTAAAATATAATAGTAAATTTATTTTAAACAGGTACTTTGATTTGGCATAGCGAAAACTGAACTAGGATTGAAAAATCATTATTATTATTATTGTTATTATTTATTTATTTATTATTATTATTATTATTATTATTATTATTATTATTATTAATAATAATAATATTATTATTAATATTATTATTGTTATTATTATTATTATTATTATTATTATTATTGTTGTTATTATTATCATTATTATTATAATTATTATTATTATAATTATTATTATTATTAAAATTATTATTATCATTATTATTATTATTATTATTATTATTATTATTATTATTAGAAGTATGAAAATTTGAAGGATTGAATGTTTATGTGTAGACTAAGTAGGATAGGAGAAAAGAAAACTGCACAAAGATCTGAAAAATTTAGATAATGAGTGAAGAAAAAGATCGTTTGATAAGTAGTTACAAAACAGAAATGAAGATTATGTCGTGTACTAAAGGAAGGATACGCTCAGAGTTGGAAAGAAATTTATCATAAATTATTGATTATTATTGTAAATATCAGGTCGAACTTTACTGCAAAATGAAAGTTTGGTAGTTTTGAAAATATAAGATTCAAATAGAGAGTTGGTGTATTTAATTTTTTAATGGATTTTGAGAATGTACTGAAGATGGTTGAAATTTTAAAATTATGAAAATATCAGAAGGGTATCCTTGTAATCGAGATGCTTTAATTTGGTGGTGATCATGTGCTGAAATGGCTGACCGAGGTGCATAAGGTACTTCTGAGTAAGGGAAAGTGCCCTTAAAATGACTGATGTTCACTTGTATAATGACTAAACTGATAGAATTAATTAATAGATTTGTAAAGATATAGTTTGATTAACTACTGCTAGGAAGGTGCATGGTAGGCTAGAACTATTTAATGGAGAAATTACAATAGATAAATGAAGGCATAATAGTTGTTGGAGATCGAAATCCTTAGCAAAGACGGAGTCATAAAATTCCCAAAAGATGCATATCGTTTCCACAATCTAATTTTAACGAGTAACAAAGTAGGGTTTTAGAGGAGGATAAATGATACGGAAGATAATATACTCATTATGACGATCCATGTAGAAGGGACCTACTGGTTTTTGCATTAGTAGAATTAAGAAGTAGTTTTGTTGTCTTTTTTTATTCAATACTTCTTTGGGTGGAGTAAACATCGGGTTGGGAGAACAACCGCTTACGGTAATGAACTGTTAAGCTGGAAAGGAATTATTGTGAATTGTTTAGAACTGCTGTTTTTAGGTGATAGTGAACAGAAGACAGAGAATCTTGTTCAACCTTTTGCAAGGACTCTATTAGCAAAGTCGGAAAGTAACTTATTGGATGGTCGGTCAACGTTAGCTCTTACAGGTGCTAAAATAAAATATGGTCAAGAAAAGCCAGACGCTATTTGGACAAAAGCCGTGTAAACATACGTCTAGATACTAACATCACCCTATAGATAAATTTACTTTCTGAAGACCTCACGGGTAATACTTTATAGCACAATCTCTTCTTAGGGAAAGGGCGTAAGTAGTTTATAATTTATATGTTTGTGTAATATATATATATATATATATATATATATGTATGTATATATATATGTATGTATATATATGTATGTATATATATATGTATATATATATGTATATATATATATATATATATATATATATGATAACTGGTCAAAACCCAGACATGAAAACGGACATGTCTGATGCCTTTTTTCCTGCAGCGGAGTAGAAATGGCTGCATTTGTTGGTGTATATAATTTGTAATTGTATCGTTAAAGTATAACGAATAATTTTTCGAACTTTTATATCGCCTTTTTAATTTTAATAAGAAATTTTCCTCAAAGCTATCCTCTTTCACGTTACTTTAAGAACTAAAATAACCTTTTCCTTTACTTATTAAGTCTTCGTAATCCTATTTTAAAATCTAACATGAATATATACGCAAAGCGTATCGTGTGATTAAGCGTTATCTATCCTCGGCGCACCCTTAAATGACATATCCGGTTACAGACATTCGAAATGACTACCATTCTGTTGTTTAGAGAGAGAGAGAGAGAGAGAGAGAGAGAGAGAGAGAGAGAGAGAGAAGAGACTATAAAAACCGCTATTGCCTTATCGAATGGATCAATCAAATGAGTTATCGTTCGCCAGTTGTTGTCATTAAGGTTGATAATCCTCGTACATAATATTTCGCTGGAGACCGTGGAGTATTTTCACGCAGCCCAACATATGCTTGTGTTATAAGCACCTTGGAATATGGGGTTTGTTTCCTCATTAAATCGGCAAGTTTTCCATATTTTTCTCCAGTTTTTCTCATAAAATCGGTAATTTTACCTTATTTTTCTCCAATTTTAATAAAATCGTCAAGTTTTCTATATTTTTCTCCCCTTTTCGTTATAAAATTGGCACGTTTTCCACATATTTCTCCACATTTCCTCATAAAATCGACTAGTTTACCATTATTTTTCTCCACTTTTCCTCATAAGATCGGCAAGTTATCCATATTTTTTTCCACTTTTCCCCCATAAAATCGGCAAGTTTTCCTTATTTTTCTCCATTTATCCTCATAAAATCGGCAAGTTTTTCATATTTTTCTCCAATTTTCCTCATAAAATTGGCAAGTTTTTCATATTTTTCTCCAATTTTCCTCAAAAAATGGGCAAGTTTTTCATATTTTTCTCCACTTTTCCTCATAAAATCGGCAAATTTCCCATATTTTTATCCACTTTTCACCATGAAATCGGCAAGTTTTCCATATTTTTCTCCATTTTTCCTCATAAAATCGGCAAGTTTTTCATATTTTTTTCCACTTTTCCTGATAAAATAGGCAAGTTTTCCATACTTATCTCCACTTTTCCTGATAGAATAGGCAAGTTTTTCATATTTTTTCCACTTTTCCTGATAAAATAGGCAAGTTTTCCACATTTTTCTCCACTTTTCCTCATAAAATCGGTAAATTGTCCATATTTTTCTTCTCATAAAATCATCAACTTTTCCATATTTTTCTCCACTTACACCTATATGTAAAGGGCAATAGAATATGTATATATATATATATATATATACACTGTATATATATATATATATATATATATATATATATTTATATATATATATATATTTATATATATATATATATATATATATTTATATATATATATATATTTATATATATATATATATATATATACACACTGTATATATATATATATATATATATATATTTATATATATATATATATATATATATACATAAATACAGTATATATATATATATATATATATATACATATTTATACAGTATATATATATATATATATATATACACAGTATATATTATAGATTTTCTCCACACATTAACGGTAATGATTTTCTAATCTTATATTAAAGACGGTCTTAAAAATATATTACATACATTATGAATGAGTTTTAAAGTATATGATGTAATATCACGGATTTCCTCTAGTTCTGTATAAAATAATTTTAGGGTAAATCATTCACAACTAAAGAGTGAAGTGGTTAAGGTTATACTGAAATGTGAATGTTCTATAATGTTTATTTTTATATATAATAGATTTGATATTAAATAAAACTGCGTGTATTTTACTTATAATCTGTGAGGGAAATTACACCCATTTTCCCATTATTCTCAGTTTTTACAATTATATATCTTTGAAATTAATTTCTTTTTTCATCCATATAATCCATATTTTTAAATGCACTTGACTATAGTGTTTATATTTTGTATTTTTCACTTTTCACCAGCGTTCTCCTAGTAATAATGATAATAATTATGATAATGAGTTCTACTTGCCTCTGTTCCTGCTTCTCTATGGTCCAATTTTATGATATGTAGTCCATTGATAATGAGACCCAAGTATTTTAAAAGTATTATTTCCTTCGTAATTTATGCCTATAATTCATTCACTTTACACACCACGTAATTCTCATTATTGTTTTGTAATTACCTATCAAACAATCTTTTTATTCACTCGGATTTTATTTTGTTGCAGATGTATTATGTGCTTCTTTTCATAAATATAATATGATTTTATAAAGTGTACATCATATATTCATACAAACACACAACCTCGGGCCAAAATTTTATAATTCAATCTAGTTCAGTTCACTCTACATATGCATATACAGTAGGCCTACGTACTAATGTATATGTATGTTTTATGTATATACACGCACATATGCAATTTATAGTAATATTTACTTAAGGTATAAAGGTTGGGAAAAAAGGGAAATATCCCATTTGTGGAATGTTAGAGAAGATGCAGGTTTTTGTACCTCTTATTATGGTATACACGATGAAGTAAAATTTTATCACTAATTTGAAACTATGAACAGTATGACTAAGTTTGAATTGTTTCCGTGTTAAAGTATTTCATATTATTGAAAGAATAGAGGAGCATTTGAAATCGAATGCCATCATATTTTTTTTATATTTTTAGTTACTTAAATCGGTTTCTAAAGTGAACTATCAAATATGGATTTGATGACAAATTTTTTTGAGTCCTTTTGATGACAAATTTTTTTTGAGTCCTTTTGATGACAAATTTTTATGAGTCCTTTTGATGACAAATTTTTATGAGTCCTTTTTATGAGTTTTTTTTTTATGACAAATTCTTGAGTCTTTTTGATGACAAATTTTTATGAGTCCTTTTGATGGCAAATTTTTATGAGTCCTTTTGATGACAAATTTTTTTTGAGTCCTTTTGATGATAAATTTTTA
>NC_090739.1:139459294-139464294 GCF_036898095.1 Palaemon carinicauda
ACAAACTAGCGTGGTTGCTAATCACAAAATCAGCAATCATAGAATTGTCAAGAAATTCAATTCTGATTGTATTGTTTTTAGGCTCCTGTGAATTATTCAGTAGTAAGTAGTATTAAATATTTTTTTAATGTTAGTGTTTTTAAAATATTTTATTTTTCATTACTTATATCGTTTATTTATTTCCTTATTTCCTTTCCTCACTGGACTATTTTTCCCTGTTGGAGCCCTTGGGCTGATAGCATCTTTCTTTTCCAACTAGGGTTGTAGCTTAGCTTGCAATAATAATAATAATAATAATAATAATAATAATAATAATAATAATAATAATAATAATAATAGTAGTAGGTGTATCATTTCTTCTTGGATTGAGCCCTTCTCATTTTTCTTATTTCGTGTTTATTTGGTGTTGGATAAGGACATGTTCATTTTCCATTTAAAAATAAACTTATAAATTAAATTATTTGCTTCTTGTAATGAGGTTGTGTATTACACGTAGCGTATTTATGTATGAATCAGTTCGCATATCCATTAAATTATCTTTGTTTTATCATTGTATACGATACGTAAAACATAATTCCGTGATGATGTCACTAATTATCATTCAAAAAGTTCATAATTTAGCGATATGTGTGAAGACGAATGTGTAATTTTTTGTTTTGTGTAACTTTTAGTATATTCATTCGTAAAGTTAGTCTAAATTTACTCTTTCAGTAATATTAATGATGGTTATATTACTTATTATGTATGATATAGTAAAGAATATGCGAATTTACTATTTCAGTAATATTAATGATGGTTATATTACTTATTATGATATAGTAAAGAATATAACGATATAGAGACACGGAGTAGTTGCAAACGTTGATTAATAAGGGTTACGGTTGTATCAACAATAGCTTTAAGGTTGTGTCAACAATAGCTGCTTTGTAGAAATGATAACAATAATATAAGTGCGGACGAGTTGAAACTAAGATTTGGTCCCTTGTCCATTGAAACAACAGAAATCACATCAATCTTCCCCCAAAGTCTATTCGAACTACCGAGACTGAATATCATCCATCAATCAAGAGGTTGAAATCCAGATGTCACGGCTGTCCACGGAATCTCTCTCTCTCTCTCTCTCTCTCTCTCTCTCTCTCTCTCTCTTGTTTTGCATAAGAGTGCCGTCGACGTAACCTTTGTCGTTTGACATCTGTTGTTTATTAATTACAGCCTTTGTTATAAGAGAGATCTTTTTGAAGGTGTTTGGAAACTTTTTCTTGTGTGATGGCGGCTCGTTATTCATGGGCTTTTGCATGTCATTTGACGGCGACTGTGAAACTATTGTGTGACCTTTGTTACCTAAGATTTGCTGATGCACACTTATGTACAGGTATATATAATATTATAAATGTGTTTGTGTATATATATATGTGTGTGTATATATATATATGTATATTTATTTATGTATATATACATATATTAAATATATATATATATATATATATATATATATATATATATGTATATATACATATATTATATATATACATATAATGTATATATACATTTATATATATGTATATATATATAAATATATGTGCATGTTATTATTATTATTATTATTATTATTATTATTATTATTATTATTATTATTATTATTATTATTATTATTATGCTAACTTTGCTGAAAAAGTAGGATGCTATAAGGCCAAGGTCTTCAACAGGTTAAAATAGCCCAGTGAGGAAAGGAAATAAGAAAGTAAATAAACTACATGAGAACTAATGAATAATTAATATACAATAATTTAAATCAGAAAGAACTTTAAAAATAGATATGTCATATATAAAATATGAAGAGACTTTTGTCAGCCTGTTCAACTTTAAAACATTTGCTGCACCGATTCAACTTCCTAATTTGGAAGATCATTCCACAATCTGTTCATAGCTGGATTAAAATGACTGTTAGAAATAACTATATACCTAGTATTACGTGCAGAATGGTTTTATCTATGAAGATCTGAATGCAAAGAGTGTTCAGAATTATGAAAAATCTTATGCAACATGCATAAAGAATTAACTGAGTGACGGTGTCTCAGATTAATGTCTAGATTAGGAATAACAAATTTAATAGATTGAAAGTTCCTATCCAACAATTATGATGAAATTTAGAATCTGAAGACCAGACAGGAAAACAATACTCAAAACAAAGAATACTGAAAAAATAAGATATTCAGAATAAATTGATCACCAAAAATTTTGGAAGACTCTCAATAAACCAATTTGTTGTGCAATTGAAGAAACACACCTATGTTTCTCAAAAGTTAATTTGCCATCAAGAATCACGCCTATATTTTTAAAAGTCGTATACAGTTAAAGAAACATTATCAATGCTGAGATCTAGATATTGAGTAGCCCCTGTCTTCGACCTATATAACAATCATACTTTGCGTTTTATCAGGGTTTAACTTCATTCCTCATAATTTGCACAATGCACTAATTTTAGCTAGAACTCTATGAAGGGATTCAGCAACACTAGATCTACATTCAGGAGTTGGAATTGATGCAAAGAGAGTAGTATCACCTGCATATGCAACGAGCTTGTTTTCTAGGCGAAACCATATATCATGTGTATATGGTATGAAAAGTAATGGGCCAAGAACACTACCCTGAGGAACACCCGATATTACATTTTTATACTCGGTATGCTGATCATGAGCAACAACTCTTTGTTATTTATTACTGAAAAATTCAATAATGACAGGGAGACCCAAGCTCGCCTAAATTATTTACAGCGTGCATAAGAATTTAGAATGTGGAAATGCAGGAATTAACATTAATGGGAATACATTAATAATTTAAGATTTGCAGCTGACATAGTTCTGTTTAGTGAATCATGAAAGAAATTGCAAAAGATGATTAGAGAATTCAACAGAGAAAGAAGAAATGTAGGTTTGAAAATGAATATGAGTAAAACTAAGATAATGTTTAATGAACATGCAGAGGCAGTAAATAAGTGTTATGGACGAACCTTTTGAGATTGTTTATGAATATACTTGCTTACGACATACATAAAGTGTTTTCCTAGGACATGAGACCTATTAAAAGAAATAAGCATAGGATTGACAACAAAACGAGATTCTCAAAAGTAAAATGCTATTTTTTCTAAAAAGAAAATATTTATTCAGATGGTCCTGTCAGTTTTAACTCACGCATCAAAAACCTGGACCTTACTAAAGCCTTAGAATATAAGCTAGTTTTAACTCAAACAGCAATGGAAGGAATAGTGATGCGAATAGCTCTTTGAGACAAAAAAGGAACAATAGGGATATGAGAGGAAACTACTAAGAAATGGACATGGGTAGGACATATAATTAAAGCGTTAGATAATATGTAGACATTAGAAATAACATAATAGGTCCCCAGACATTGCAAACGAAGTAGGGGAAGGAAGAGAAGACGATGGATTGACGAGATAAGAAATTTTGCTGGTATCGACTGGCATAGAAAGAATATAAACAAACGTGAGTGGAAGATCAATTCTGAGGCCTTTATCCTGCATTGCACTAGCTACGGCTGCTGCTGATGATGATATTAGGTTTATTGTAATATCTGCCTCACCAGTAAAATAGCAATGGTGCGATTTCTAGTCGAAGTTGTACCAACCGTGTGTCACACGATCGTATATAATTAATTTTGTATATATTATGCTTGTATCTTCGCTCTTCCCTCGCACTAAAAAGAACCAGAATAAACATGTCTGCGTTTCTCCTATGTAACATTGTCTGTTTCTCGAACATATAATTTCCTGTTGCCTTGAGGTTTTGTATATAAAGGAGCGTGTTCTATAATAAATTAACTCAGTTGCTTTCATACTGCCTTTGAGTTCACAACCTTCTCTCGGCACCGTCACAAAGTGGATGCCCATGGCTTTTTCCATTAAATCTCCTCGAACTTCTGTTGAATTAGGACACAATCAGGGAGATAGTGGATGGTGATTGTACCCCTCATTGCTAAAGTTGATTTAAATTTGAAGATTATTGTCATGTAGAACAATTTATTCAACTTTAAAATGTATATTACCGGAATATCACTCAAGATCTCAAGTCAAAGGTTTTTTTTTTTTCTACATGTTGTTATTCCAGGCTTTCGACAACTCTCTCTCTCTCTCTCTCTCTCTCTCTATATATATATATGCCTCATCGCTTTTATAATCTCTCTCTCTCTCTCTCTCTCTCTCTATATATATATATATGCCTCATCGCTTTTATAATCTCTCTCTCTCTCTCTCTCTCTCTCTCTCTCATTTTCTTTACTAAAATATTATCTGTGGCAGAATGTTGTGAAGAACTGTTTCCTTATGGACTCCAAGGCAACTTGTAATCGAGTTGATGAGATTTACTCGAGATTTGTTCAATAATTACTATTTATTTATTAAATCTTTTTGACAAGAATTTGTCTTGAGTATTGACACGCTAAAATTAAAGAGCATTTCCCTGTTCCGTATTAGAATGACCACTTAATATGCTATCATAATCTATTGTAGTTTTATGGATGTTGAATATTTATTTTATGAAAGAGTTTTTGTTGGTTCAGTAGGAAAATATAAGCCCCACGGGAAGGGCTGTGAGCGAGACAGAAAGTTGAAAAGGTAACCGCATGATTTAATACGAAATTGAAGGTGTATAGAAGGGAGAAGAAGTAAAGTACAGTTCAATATTGAGAGAGAGAGAGAGAGAGAGAGAGAGAGAGAGAGAGAGAGAGATTAAAATGTGTTTGTCTAATGGTAGCCCTTGCTTCTGGTTTCAAGATTAAGTTTAAAGCTTGCTTGACAGAGATGCGGGACAAGTTATGTTTTAAAGACCGAACACATATATACTCAAGCTATTACCAGGGTAGACCAGTTCATAGTTAAGTTTTGATATTTATGGCTATAGATGAGTAATAATTTCAAGAGACATGGCAATGATAAAGGTTATGCAATGATCACTTGCACATAATGAAACCTAATACATTTCCTT
>NC_090739.1:139481794-139482854 GCF_036898095.1 Palaemon carinicauda
TGTGTGTGTGTGTGTGTGTATAAACATATGTATATATATATATATATATATATGTATGTATGTGTCTGCGTATCTGTGGGTAGATTATATATCATAAGTATGTATGCTTATATGTATATGTATACATGTGCGTGTGCATATATATATATATATATATATATGTGTGTGTGTGTGTGTGTGTGTATGTATACATGTGGATGTGTATATATATATATATATATATATGGTATTATAATCTTAATATTTAATTCCAACTGAATTACATAATAGTATTGAATTACATAATAGTATCGAATTTTCCATGGAATACTAGAATAGTATTTTTAAATAGATAAATTTTTTAACATTGAGAATTCCATGGGTAAGAATCATTGCTTATTGAGGTTGAAAAAAATTATATAAAAAGATCATAGTAATCGGAAAACTTCTTTTTATTCAGGTCTCAATATACAACGGACGGCGGTAAGACGTTAATTTCGTCGCTAGTTTTCCGTTTTATTTAAGTTGAACAACTTTAGGTTTAACTAATACTTGGATAAGATATTCATAAAGATTTATTTCCTCTTTGTAACACTACTGCCACCAACGTTATAGCCATTGGATATTAGTCTCATCTCAGAGAAAGAGGCTTTAAATTTTGCATCACACCTTAGGAATTTTGAACGAGCGTTAAAGGGTCACAATGGTACTGGGGAAACGAACAGTTTTGAGTGACTAGGTACGTGATGTTGGTTTTAGAATGAAACCAAGAGTCTGAGAAAGACACTTTTAAACCTCAACTTTTTTTTTTTTTTTATAAATCTTTCATAATGAAGTACCGGGCGTTGCACATCCGTAAAACACTAAAAGTGGAGTAGTTCGACTCGAAAAGGTTATTTTTCATTGATAATTTTCAGAATACTAATATTTAAAGAGTTATGATTATTTCCCTTTAAATTGTAAACCTTTCTCAAACTCGTATGTTCATTCACTTGTCCGTGTATGCACAGATACATATAATACAACAGATACACAGATACATATAATACAACAAATACTCAGGTGCATATGATACAACAGA